>NC_136524.1:34896404-34918904 GCF_053919585.1 Euprymna scolopes | reverse complement strand
ATTTGACCCCATGATGGGGTAAAAAAAGTTCTGCTGCGTTTAATCAGTTTCAAAACTCAACTTTGAAATGTAAGTTTTTTTTTCTTCTATTTTGCTGTCACTCCCAATTTCATGTCTTTTTTGTTTTTTTATTATTATACAAAAAAAAAAAAAAAAAAAATTTTTATTAGTGAATCTGGCCTGCCTGGCACTGAATTTTGTTTAAGTCTATAATAATAATAATAATAGCAGCACATAAAATGCAGTTAAAACGGTTTTGTTTCATTTGTTCAAACAAATAGCATTAGCAGGAAAAAAAAAAAAAAAAAAAAAGGTCATTTTTTTTCATGCTTCTTTTTTTCTTCTGAAAATTTCTGAATAAACTGAGGTGGGTAAAAAAAAAAAAAAAAAAAAAAAAATGAGCACATCTATCTTACAAAATGAACATAGTATAATAAACCATTTCTGAAACATAACCTTTTTTTCTTCTTTCTTAATTGATATGTTAACTGCAACAATAATGTTGAAGCACAAGCAAGATGATTCAGGGGAGGAGGAGGAGGAGGAGTGGTGACGGCGGCGGCATAAATCCAGAATCTTTCCCTGGAGTGGGAGAGGGAGAGGATAGGGGATTACCCCCTCCCACATCTCATGCATATAGTCCTCACATGAACACAAGCCTTTGATATAGGAAAATTGCACACATTTTTTTTTTTTTTTATTAAAGATATTAGTATACCATTAATTTGAAATGTGCGCTCTGTACAGAAAATAACCTTTCACTGAATAAGGGGGGAAAAAAATGGTTAGGAAAAAAGGAAAAAAAAAAAAAAAAAAAAAATCATGAATATTCTGTAGAAATAAACTGGAGACCATAGGGGGGGAGGTGGGAGTGGGATCATACTCAATCAGCAATTATTTTTCTTTTTTTTTTGAAACGACACTGTTCAATTCTATATAACAATAACTGTAAACCTTTGACACCTAAAAAAACAAAGGAACTGGTTAAATTGTTGCTATTATATAGAGGAAGACCTAGGCACACTTGCAATGCAAAGGATGACACTCTCCATGAACTGCTATACAAATTGTACAATTTATCATTTCAACATTTCAGGTCCATTGGTCATGTGACAAGATTTTAAGTGAATAGCTACCTACATTTTTTTTTTTCTTTTTCACCTGTTTATATAGAATAAAATATACATTTCTCTTCCTCTGGAAAATTTTATTTATTATTATCTTTTTTTTTCTTCAACAAAATTTAAACTTTTTTTCTGAGGTGAGGGGAAGGAAGGAAGGGGAGAAGCAAGAAAGAGAAGAAAAAAATAAACAAACAAAAAAAAGAACAAAATATAAATGTCAAAGACCAATCTATTTGTAGCTTTTTCCCCCCCCTTATAATAAGGTTTTTTTTTTTTTTTTTTTTTTTTTTTAACAACATGAAAATTTTTCATGGATGTCCCTTTTCTTGTGATTCTTGAAGGTGTTTTTAAAAATCTTTTTTTTTTTATTATTAAAAAAAAAAAAAAAAAAGAAAAAAGATTCTGATTGATTTTTTCATAGTTTTACAATCTCGCTAAGAGTCTCCCCCCTCCCCACCAATATTTTGAAGTTTTTTTTTTAAATGTGGGGGAAAAAAAAAAAGAAAAAAAAAAAATCGTTTAAAAATCGTTTTTAAAAATGTTAAAATTTATAGATAAAAGATAGAAAAAAAAAAAAAAAAAAAAGAACAAAAAAAAAAAAGAAAAAAACAAAAAAAAAAAACATAATAATTTTGTTTTCCCTACACTTTATCAACTAATTTTAGCGAGTCTTGTGGATTTATTGAAGAAACTTCAGAATCTTGTCCCAATGTTAATTCTGAGCCGCTTGGACTTTTAAGCTGTGAAACATTAGCATGTGTCGGTAATTGTGGGAGCAAAACCTGTTCTGAATGTATTTGATTAGGGTCAGGGTTGGTGCTAGTTGTCGTCCCAGCGACAGAAGTATGAGGTGAATGAATAGGAGGTATATGATGTGATTGTTGAGACTGTCTAGGCGAGGATATGGCTGGCTGCCGTGGTGATGGGGTTGGCTGGGGTGAGCGGACAGTCTGTGGTAACGTGGATGTTGTTGGAGGAGAACGCACCTGCTGCATTATATGCTGTGGGGATGGGGCCGTCTGTTGGGCCAGCATTTGTTGGGGACTGACAGGCTGTCCACCAGCAATATGCTGTTTGATTTGCTGCTGTAGCATTTGCTGCTGAAATTGGGCGGGCATATGCTGTGAGCCGTCACCTTGAAAACCTGGCTGAGAGAAGCTCATTCTTGTTCGTTGTGTAAACTGCGTTGTTTGCGGAAATGGAGCCATTGCTGGCTGCTGTTGATGCTGTTGCCTGGGTGGAACCTGTAATTTGGGATACCACGATTGTTGTGGTACCTGTTGAGCCCCAGGTTGTGAAAGGCTTTGCATACTTGACATTTGTTGCTGCTGCTGCTGCTGCTGTTGTTGCTGCTGCTGCTGTTGTTGTTGCTGCTGCTGCTGTTGATGAAGATCACGATTTTTTATGAACATTGCCATTAGATTAGGATTAGATTTTAAGATGTTAAGGATTTGCGTTTGTTGCTGCGGGGAGTGTGGGGTTTTCAACACTTGCATTAATTGCTGCATAGATGTCCTTGGCTGCGAGGGGTTCATACCAGTGTTGAGCGGCTTTCCCCCGGGAGGTGGTGGTTGTTGCTGCTGTTGTTGCTGCGAAGGAGGAGTCTGCTGCATGGGCATTCTCTGAGGCGGTATTTGACGTGGCTGTGGTGGGGGAGGGGGAGGTACTGACTGGGGTGGAGGAGGTCCTTGTTGGCCTTGGTATGTTTGCCATGATTGCATCATTGTAGTCTGTGCCATGGGGTTAACCGTCTTAGACTGCATAGCTTGTATCTTTGCAGCCTGTGGAGGTAGGCTATTAATAGGACCTGAGGGTTTGCCTAATGAGACGGCTTGTCGCTGAGCTGCTTCCTGGGCTTGACGGGCCGCCTGCATAGCACCTGGAGGGGGACCCTGAGGTTTCCCACCAAATGGCGGCAACTGAGGTTGCGGTTGCAATGACTGCACAGTGGTACTCGAGTTCCGCTGTGTCATTGTTTCCATTCGCCGACGAATCATTCGAGCTTGCTGTAACCTCTGTTGCAATTGTTGTTGTGTTAATTTATGCTTGATTTGAAAGCAAAATGGAGCTGGGCATTTGTTTTCTGTGCAATGTTTTGCATGATAACAGCACAATGCTAGCAATTGTTTACAAATTGGACAACCACCAGTCGTCTTACGTTTACAGATTTTAGTGTGCGCAACAACACGTTTCATCCTCTGACAATTAGCAAGGCGACAGTTAGCATCCCGGCACTGATACGCATGAATAATAGATTGAATGCACCTTTGAACAGATTGTCGCCGACATTCCTGAGGATTTTCTTGTTTTTCTGTTGACGTGGTCCCATCGTCAAGATCAAATCCAAGTTTATCCATTTTATGTGGATGACCGTCCTTCTCATAACAAGGAACACAAAGGTCAAAATCCTAGTATAATAAAAAAAAAAAAAAAAAAATAAATAAATTTTAGCAAAAATAAAGATTTTGAGACATGCATGTAAAAAGTTTTATTTTTTATTTGAATTTTTAACAAAATTTTACCCCCCTCCCCCATGGCTAAACCTAGATTGAATATGAAGGTCATAAATAGATAGCAAGTAAAAATTGTTCAAAACTTACTTATTCTCTTTTACATAGGGCTCTGGATTTTCTATTTAAACTTTTTCAGAAAATTACATCTTGTTCATTTTCAGGCTTGTGAAATTACATTTTTTTTTCATTTTCATAATATTTTGATATTGAGACAATTATGATAAAATATGATGTTAATATGAGTTTGTTTATTTATTACTATCATATCTGATTTGATATAGTCTTTACAAAATTTTGGATATTTGGTATTAAAAAAAAAAAAAAAAAAAAAAAAAAAAAAATCAAAATATACTTTGGTGCAAATTGTAATGGTAAATTATAAGAATGGACTAAATTAAAGAGATGAAATGTGCAATCAAAAGAAAGCATTAAATATAAAAAATTAAGTATTTATTTTTAAAAAAGTAGGTATTTAATTAAAACTTAAATATTGAACAATGTTTTGACCTTATAATTCACAACACATGCCCACAATAAAGCAATGATGCAGTGTTCATCGATAATTTACTTTGAATGCGTAAATAAAACAAAATCTGTTGCTCTGCGAGTTTATCGAACGTGAAAATATACATTTGTTTTTTTAATTATAAAAAACAAAGCAAAAACAAGTTAAAACAAAAAATTGTCAGGAAAAGATAAAATTTCTGAATTAAAAACAAATAGTTTCTTATATTATTCATTTTTTTTGTTCAGAAAAACAAAATTTGATATTTTTTATGAGAAATAATTCTGATGAAATGTTTTTCTTCAAGAGAAAAACTTTGCTTTGAGATTTGAGATTGATGCTTAATTATAATGAAATTATCTTCATAATAATACTGATGCTAACGATAATACTCAAAGTTAAGCAATATTGAGCCTGGTCAGTACTAAAATGGGTGACCATTTAAAAATTTGCAGGTGCTGTATGTGCTCTCCACTTATCTCGGCATTGTTTTCAGTCGTCCTGGTCTTCTCCTTGCCACTGGACTCAAGCAGTGCCTATTCACAATTATACGTGCAGCCACCCTTACAGAGGGTATCCATTGTCTCTTGGGACTGAACGGAGACATCAACGAATGATAATACCGATGCTAATGATATTTTTTGTTTTAGGATCTACCAGGCCTTGGTCCGCACTATTCTGCTTTATGGCTGCAAAACCTGGCCTATGAGTCCAAGTGACTTTCGCACGCTGGAGGTCACTTGGTCATCATTGCCTACGTTGCATCCTACATGTCCTCTGTCAGCAATTCAGCCGTAACACGATCCGGGCACACCGCAAGATATGCTCCCTTCAACAATCCTTCCTTACCAGATACCTTCATTGGTTTGGCCATGTGCTTTGTCAAAACCCAGGTGACCTCATTTGTGAAACCATCGAACCAGCACAACCACCAAACTGGAAGAAGCACCGCAGTGGCCAACACAAAACCTGGCTTAGGACAATGAAACAGGATGCTGAAATGATCCTTATCTCCCACCTCTATGGATTCCGCCGACGGAACTGTGAATGACTTAAGCTTCTAACTGAAATAGCCACGGACCACCGTGCTTGGTCAGGTGTTATACGGGATGCAGTGAACTTGTTGGATGGAGCCAGCTTAACCGATACAGGGTAAACGCCGCAACCAAGTACAAGTGATAATTACCAAGGATAATGATAATACTAATGATGTTATTTACTTATTCTAAAGAATAGTGAAAAAATGATTGACAGAATAATTCAAAATTTACTTACACGAGCTTTAAAAAAAAAAAAAAAAAAAAAAAAAAAAAAAATAATTTATTGAAGTTTGTTACCTTTTGAAAAGTATGAACACTATGCAGTCAAAATTTTTAAATGCCATCTTTTTTATAAAAGACATCAAGAAATAGCTTTACTCAGACTTTAACAAATTTTAGATACTGGGATTCTTTAAAATAATTTTTTTTTCTTTCTTTTTTTTAGAGAGAAGCTGCTCCAACTTGTGATATTGAGGATAATTCACTACATGAACAGGATTCAGTCATTTTATTTTATTCATTGGATTCCATTAAAAAAAAAAAAGAAAGTAAAATATAAAAGAAATAATCATAGAATGTTGATGTAATTAAATTTTTCTAATTTTTTTGTTCAATTTTAACTCGTTTTATAATTATTAATCCGACAGAATTGTGTGACTGGATTTGGACATGACAAGACTTGAGCAAACTGAATATGATATTCGAAGACGTTATGTTTAGATCAATAATCAACCATTTGATTTTGAATGTTTTTAATTGAACTGTAGCTCCATAAGTGGTGTTGGTACAATATCTGGATATTTCAATTTCCATATTTATCTAGCTTCAACAGTTTCTAGCTAATAAAAAAAAAAAAAAAAAAAAAAAAAAGTAGGTAATGGGAGAACGTACTTGCATGTGTGGGGAAAATGCTTATACAAGCAGAACTTATAACATTATTGTAAATGGAAAATCCAAAACCGGTTAGGCAAGTACTTAGTGGACAAAGGCACAAATTAGACTTAGAGACTAACATTTTTTTTTAGAGGTTTTAGGATCTTTATACAGCAGAGTTTCAACAAGTTTAATCAATTTGTTGGGTTTTATTTCCAAATAAAATATTTAGTCCTTGTACTGTGGAATACGGTTAAAAATATTCTTTTAGATATACTGGGGTACAGCAATTGTATAATACCCCCCCCCCAAAAAAAAATCAAGCATCTTACCAATATGTATTCTTTTTAAACCAATTATATTTCTAGTTGTGTATAAACAAATTCCAAAAAAATACCATAACTTTAATAATATATCGATTATTTCATAGTTACTGTAAAATAAATTGAAAAGCTTGTCCAAGAAAAAAATACTTACATCACACTGAGAGCAATGATATCTCGTTTCAACAAGAGATTTGCAATTGTTGCAATTATAGGCAAAACTGTCCCTTCCCTGATTATGCAATTCATAAAGTAATGCCATCGAAGAATACTTTGCTCTCCGTAAAGAAGAAAACTCGTAATGTTTCTCTCTTGCAATAGTAAGAAATGCATCTCGACCATCCATCAGATCACAAGAAATTAGAGGGTCTGGGTCTTCTATGTGTGGCAAGGTACTTGCGGCTTGTTGGGTATGGAGACGGATGACAAAGAATACCTGAATGGGTTTAAAGAAGAGAAAAATGTTATATACCTTCATAAAGAACAATGTTTATTTGAAAGCTGTGAAAAATGGATCAATGTAGATATTTTTTTTTCATAACATGAGAAACAAAAAACTATGATTCAATATTTATTGTTCAACACACACACACAGTAATAAAACTCACTATGTCTGTCTGTCGGTCGCCATTTTTTCAAAGTGCATCTCCTCCAAGATGCAAGATTGCAGAGTGGCACAAAACGGGTCAAATGATTGCATTTATTGTGGACTGTTCTTTCATGATAAAAATAGATGCTAAGGGGAGGGGGGGGGGTCAAAATTCAAACTTGGTAGGAATAAGTTGACTTGAAGTGTATATATCATCACAGAGAAGTTAGAAAGTAAAAACTGCTGGATAAGTTGATTTTAAGTATTTAAAGGAATTGAGAAAAATTCTAATTCAATAACATTATCTTTCGTTTTGTTTTCTATACAAATTCATGTTTTTTTTCTTTACGTATAAAAAATATGTTTGAAGAAGTTACTGCAAATAATGAGACAAATTTTTGTATTTGTAATGTTCAAACTACCGTTCTTATCTTGGACATTATTATTACAATTTTTAGCTGATGTAACCTCCACCCTTCTACAGATATGTCTCTTGTCGGCCATGAATGGATACATTTGTATTGTATTTGTAGTATAGTATTATTTGTACTAATAGAACAAGAGTTATCTATCCGTAATAATTAAATAAACAGTTTTTGTTCAAAATTTGGTAGATTCTAAAGTTTGACAAGATACATCTGAAGAAGGTTAACGGTTAAATCGACCAAAACGTGAGAATAACACATTCAAGATGAGAACAGAGTTCAAATAATACAAATTATCAATCCTCATTTAAAAAAAAAAAAAATTCAGAAACAGATCAATTTTTATAAGTTTGTAAATTTTTTTCTTACTTCTCATATAAAATTGTCAGAAACATTTCCTACAGAATTTGAGGGTTAAATGATAAAATAAGAGAACAGATATCAGACGACACCTGGTACTTGTACTGGGCTGGTCACTGATGCTGCACTCAAATTAATTGTCCTCAGTCAATGAAGGGGGAAACCCTTCTATACTAAGGCAATTTTATTTTTGCAGAGGAGCTGGTAATCTCCCACATTAAACCGACCTTGTGTCACATTTTGTTTCGTGGGAAACAAATAACTGAGGTTGACAAGGTTCAAATTCTAATTTACATATGTAATTAAAAATATGTCTGAAGATTCACAATACAAGTTTAGTAAGCCAATTCAACACAAATTTAAAAAACCCCAAAACAAACACCTATTTATTAATTTATTTATTGCGGACTATTATCCTCATCTTTGTTAGTTGTTGTTTCACAATGTTTTGGCCAACTACTCCTCTGGCCTTCGTCAGGTGGTAACCGCAACATAAAACAACAACCAAGATGAGGATAACAGTCTGTAATAAATAAATTGATACATAATACTCATCTCAATAATAAATTCCAATTAAATAATATAAACATTTGTTTATAAATCAAAGTACTTTTTCTATGTAATCGTTTCCGTCAGGATTAGATCTTTTTAAAATTTTTATTTTATCTTTCATGGCATGATGCTACTAAGAAAAAACAAGACCTGTTTCAGATTATGTCAAAAAGTACTTTGATTTATAAACAAATGTTTATTTAAAAAAAAAAAAAAAAATCTGCATTGAATTGGCTCACTAAACTTACATTTTGAATTTGCATCTAACAACGCTTTTATCATGGATAAAACGTATCCTTATGTTTGAAGATGTTTCAAGGTTGCTTCCTCAGTAGTGTCTCAATTTCATTGATAGTAAGAAGATATAGAAAGATATATATAAAATCGGTGTTTTGTAATGTAACAGACATGTTTGACCAGGTGAAACCAAAGATTGGAGAGACTGAACATTCTGAAGAGATTCCTGACTATAATCCACTACCATTTTACCAATATTATTCTATTTAATATTAAATGTTGCAGGGATTGCAGTGAAGTCATTTTATGACTATTTTAACATAATAGAAAAAAAAAATTTAGTTGCAAAAAGAGATAAATATTTTCATAATACTACTAAAAAAGTTATTCGCTTGACTAATTTAGATTTTTCAATCAAATGAAAATGTTTTTTATATTATCACTTAATAACATTACTGGGACTACATAATTGTTTTATATAAACTATAATTATGCATGCTATTATAATGCCAACAACACTGTAGAAGAATAACAGATTCAGAATCCAAGTTGTATATGCCAGATTAAATGCTATTTAGATTCAACTTTTAAAATCTCAGGAGATAACTTTATATGGTAAAAGAAAGAGATATAAAAGCACCTACCTCTTTATGTTTTTCCATGGTAGAGTATAACTTTGCTGAGAGATCATTTCCACCATGAGGCAGGTTGGTTTTCTTATTGTTTTTCCGTTGATTGCTTTTGTTTTTATTCGCTTTTTTATTGCGACCACTTTTCTGTCCCTTTTTCTTGCCTTGACCATTCTGAAATGAAGACTGAAAATATTTGAGTAATTTCTGAAAATCTGTTAAAGCTGAAATGAGGATCTGAAAACGAAGATTTATTATACGAGGCTAAATAAACAAAAAAACTATTATAAACACAGTAAAGTTTGGGACGTGTTTTATTGTTGTTTCACTTTTTGATCATGTGAAAAACAAACTTGTCATTTAAGAATATTTCCAAATATTCTTAAATGACAAGTTGAAACTATTTTGATTTATGAATGGATTTGGTTAACTGTAGAAATAGAGGACAGATTATTAATGTTCTATTTTGAAACTTGAGATTAAAACTGATACTTTGTAGTATTTGTTCAACAAAGATTCCTAGGTTCACAAAGATGTACCTAAAGACGACTGGAGATTACATCAGGATGTACCTCACTCCCTTACCATGATGTTAAGTGAATGAAGTCACCAAATTCCGACATTCTGGGTCCTAGTTGGTCATTTAGCATCTGGCGGTCACCCTGGTGATAGCTATGGGTGTTGAAGGGTCCTGTCCAATGAATCACCACTTTTAAAAAGATAGAAAGGATATGTTATCCAGCACTGGTCATTAAGGTCTTTACCACTGGGAAGCAAAGATCATTTCAAGCCAAAATAAGAATAACACTCCGACGACTGGTCTTTTTTGTATAAAATAACTATAATTATTATTTGAAAAATTATACACTGATTCCTCACAAGTTTTAATTTAGATTTACTATCTGTGCCTGGATGGCACTCTTGATAAAGTTTAGGCGACTTTTGAGTTTAGCGATTTCAACAATAACTCCTGGGATTAGTTTTTCCAATGGCATGGAGTCTGGCAGGCAAACAGAGCAGAGTTTGGGCAATTTTCAAGTATAACAATTTTAACTCTAAAGTCTGAAGGTCAGTCTCTCATAGTGTGAACTCCACTAGAAAACAAAGCAGAGTAAGTGCGATTTTCAACCCCGAGGGTTAGTCTCAACAGCGTGGAGTTTTGTGGGTATATTGCAGTGGCCCAGTGGTTAACATTGCACTTTTTTTTTCACACTTAATTTTCAACTTTGCCTCAAGGGTTCGGGTTCGATCCTCATACTCATCTACCAAAACTTTATTATCTCTCCACCCTTTGGGTTCTTTACCAATGCCGGATACCCCTGTCAGTATGTAATAAAACACATTGTTGAGGAGAGTTAAAAATTATGTAAGAAACATTGACTTAGAAAAGATTATATTTAATGATTATTCTAACATTTAAGACATTTTAGTAATTATTATTTGTGATTTATTGAATATACATTGGGGGTTTGTCCAGAATTTAATCTAATTAAAAAGAGAAATACAGAAATGGGTATGTACATCAAATATTTTTTTTTTTTTTTTTTTTTTTTTAATTGGGTTGAATTCTGGACAATAACATTGTTTTAAGCTCGTTTTTATATGAGTTTAATTGCAATAACTTTTTTACTTTTATAATAAAAACAAATGTAAATGAAATAGTTTTTTCTCCAAAATATATTTACAAGTTAACAGATTTTTTAAATATTTAAAGGACAGTTAAAAAAAGTGTGTGTGTGTGTGTGTGTGTGGATGAATATTTATATTTTGTTTCTTTAACCATTAAATTCAACAACAAAACTAAACTTACTTGGCCTGCTTCTCCTTCATCTCCTTGTTCTTCAGCTGCTTCAGCAGCAGCAGCTTCCGCTTCTTCTCTTTTACGCTTCTCTTCTTCCTCGTGGTCCAGTTCCTTGATGCTTTCTTCTAGGACATTTGGCCAAAAATCTCCTTCAAAATATGGCATCTCTGTTGCACTTGTAAGGTTATTTTCCACGGCATCTTTTAGAATATCCTATAGATAGTAATATGAAAAAAAAATGTAATGATATTGATATTACATTGTTAACTTGTTACAAATAAAAAAAGATAGAAAAAAAAAAAAAATTAATAGAAAACAATGTGCTTCTACACTATTGGAACAAAATTTCAAATCTTAAAACTGAATTTCACATGAAAACTATGGTATCTCCATATTCCTCATATTTTTAAAATGATTATATCAAAAAATTACAAAAATCAATAAGGTAGAAAATTATTTATTAAAGAAAAATTGAAGAAAATGATCCTATTCAACAGAACGGGGATTCTAACAAAACACGGGGATTATGATAAAAATATAAACCTATAACTTGATTTTTACAAAAATAATAAAAAGTAAATACAATGACAAGAGTATTCTTGAAATTTCATTCATGAAAATAGATTTGCCAAAATGGCATATTTCCATCAGCTGTACATAGAAGCAAATATATATGAAAAGAATTTGGTAAAGAATATAAACGTTACATATACTTTTCAGTGTTTATTTAAAATTAAACTAGTTTCAAGAAACTAAATGCAGAAAAATCTTTGACGTACATACCAGTCACAGAACGAAGTAGTTTTTTTTTTGTTTTTGTTTTTTTTTAACAATGGAAAAACAGGTTTTTATGCCGTTAAAGGTAAACATCTTTTAATTTTTGTTTGGATAACACACCACGGGGAGATAACTCGATTTAAAGTGCTGACACTCCCTCCCCATCTTTAATACTAGTTTTTCTTCCTAAAAATCAAACCTTTTGCTTGGTATAACAAATTGTTTTTTCGCTGTAAAAAAAAAAAAAAAAAAAAAAAAAAATTCACTTAATTTCACTAAGAACTTCATTCCCTAACGGATATGTACAATTTAAATTTTTTTTAATTGATTTTTAGCAATTTTAATTAGAAACTGTAGCCATTGGAAAGCCTGGTAGTTTGAATAGAGTTGTCTCCTCCGTATTTATAAAACATGATGAAAAAAAAAAAAAAAAAAAAAAAGCATCTCACTTCATCATAAAATTTGATTTTCCATAGTTATTTTTGAATTATCACATCTTTCTTCTATGACAGGTACGTATATTGTGAAGTTTTTAGTTATTTTTAAAAAGATCTTTGCCAATTCGTTTAAAAAAAAAAAAGTATAATTCTAAATAAACACCAACTCCTATGCCACAACCTTAGTTTTAACTGTAGCTTCACATGTAAATAGGGACAACTTGTGGATTTAATATTCTCTAGAAGCTTTCTCCTTCAGAGAGAGGTGAAAAGGTGAATTGCGGCGCTAAGACCAGGAAGAGAACTTTGTTATACCATTTACAATGGTAAATGGCCTTTATTGTTAGAGTTCTATTTTTTGTGATATACAAAAGTTCGAAGTAAATAAAAGTTAGCTTAGGACACAGATGAGAAGGGCTGTCACATGATGTCCAGAGAGATAGGTGTTTAGAAACCCTGTGTTGTCTCTGATGATTAGATATGGAAACCAATCCATAATTAATATTTTTGTAATACTTAAGAAAAAAATAGTGATAACCAATTCAGAGAATTTGGAGAGGATCCTCAAAATGCATTTTTCACTGATGACCAAACTAACCGCTCTTTTTTATATAAAAAAAATAATACTAATCTTTCACAAACATTTGCTTAAACTAATTGTTTCTTAACATTACTTGAATATCACAATAGGAGGTAATTTATAATAAAATGTTAAGAGAAAATAGTATTGTCGTCCTTCCACAAGTTGAGTTAGATGTCAAGAGAATTTGGGATAAGATCTTCAATCCCAGTCCCAATAAACAAGCAAAACGAAAAAAAAAAATTTGTGGCAAGACATTCAAAACAAATATAATAAATATCCATAAAAGTGCATGCGGGTTGGTGTTGGTAATGAAATATATTTACCTTGTAATCAATCACAACACGCTCAATAATAGCCTTATCCAACATTTTCTTATACCATTCTTGTAGCCGTTTTGGTTTGGGAATTTTCTGTTCAGGAGGATGGCAGTGAAAAATATAATCATCTCCTTCGCTAGGAGGACACGCCCATATATGAGCCATCGTGTATCCTAATCGCCTTACATATTCCAAATAAGCAATTAGAATTTCATGATAAACAGCTGTCCTGAGAGATCGGGGTTGGAAAAAGTGAACACTATCCAAATATGATATATACACACGCCTGAAAGAAAAGTAAAAAAAAATAAATAAATATTTTTGCTCATAATTTAATAAAAAATGTTAGACTAATAATAATACTAATACTACTACTAATAATAATAATGCATTTATTTTATAAATGAAATTTTGTTTAATTTTTGTTCACCTTGTGGCACATCAAGACTTTTGAAATTATTTAATGCTAAAATTTAACATCTATCAGCAACAAATACAAGATATTTTACTGTCTTCCATGCCAACCGTTATCTTATAGAAGTTTTTATCTTATACAAGTGCCGTCCTAAAAGTAATGCCTCCTATTTTTTATTGCATCCAAACCTCAGAGAAAATTGCAAATGGTATCGTTATAAATTACTGAACTTATATGCTAGCAAAACATGAAAAAAATTGAAAATGCTTAAAACATCTTAATGGCATACATAGAAAAAGCTTGATCTAAGAAAAAAAAATAAGTTTTTTTGTTTTTTTTTTAAATCTACCAAAAATGGGGAAATTATGACTATTTTTGTGCCTTGCATGTTTGGATATTTTTCCCTCTTTAAGACAATATACGTTTTGTCATATTCTTTTACAATACTTTTCAGTAAAAATGCTATATATTCATTAAAACACGATAAAGCAATGCAATTTGTTATATAACTATACTTTTGAGCAAGAAATCCAAATTTAGGATTGAAAACCCCCAGAAATTAATGGTTTCCAAATAATCTGCAGTAAATGTATATAAATATGCTACAATGCCATAAAAATTTCATGTATCATTACTTTCCTAAAAAAAAACAAAAAAACAAAAAAAAAACTTAAAATATATCAAGCAGATAATTATTTATTCAAGTATGTTTGTCTCTGATGTATCGTTATTTTCATGGAAAGTGTTCGAATGAGCTTCAATCTATGGTCTCCCCTCGCCAAACTTTCACAAGAAACACTTGTCTAGCTGTAAACACTATCAATAATTCCCCCCACTCTTTATCTGTGCCTAAACCTAAACGTAGATTCCATGAACAAAGCTTTTTTCTTAGAACTGCACGCCTGTGGAATTGTCTTCCGTTTTCCTGCTTTCCGGCTGACTACAATATGGTTGTCTTCAAGTCTAACGTAAATAAGTTCTTGATGAGCCGTTCCATATAAGTTATCAACTTTACCAAATTTTCATTACTAATGATTACTATAATGTCCAATTTCTACTGTACACTCTTTATCCCTTATCCTTGAGTGGCCTCTTGGCTTTTATAATGTGGTGATGCCTATGTAAAAAAACAAAAAACAAAACAAAACAAAAAAAAACTTAAAATATATCAAGCAGATAATTATTTATTCAGGTATGCTATCCCATTTCTGAAGAAAATGGTAGTATTTAGTAGACTTTAAGAGTTTTCATTTTTAAATATAACTATTTTAAAATCTGTAGTTATCCAAAGTGTTTTATGGTTGATGGGTCCTGCTACTTATGTATTCATGACTTGAAAGTTTCATCTCTGTTACAGATATTGACAGTGTAAGACTCTTAAGAAAGCAACCCCTGTCATGGATGTGCATGACTTCCAGGCAAAAAGTGCAGAGAATGGTGGTGACTATGTAAAAAAAAAAAATTCTGGACACAAAAGATCGCCTGTTTTAATAGTACGATTCGTCTCCGTAACACTTTAACTTTTGGAGAGAAAAAAAAAAAAGAAAAAAAAGGAGGCTTTACTTTTGAAATGACCCTTGTACTTCTTTAAGAAAAGGAAATATAAAAAAAGAAAATTAAATAAAATTTATTTTTAATAGTTACATTTCTGTCACTGAAGCGGGAAGAAAAAAAAAAAAAAATTACCTTTTATTTGGTTGGTTACAATCTGATCCATATTCCTGTACATGCATTCCAAAGAAGCAGACATCAACATTATCAATTTCTTCAAATGCAAACATTGCCTTAGCTCGATAAGGAAAGCTATCTGGCATTTCATCCCCAAACCTAGAATAAAAGAAAATGTGTTATTTAGGTAAATAATGCATGAGATAAATCAACTATACAGCTATATTCTAAACAAGATTTTCTTTATTGCTACAAAGCAATAAGAAGACTTATAACGAAAGCATATTTTTAAAGTTAGATTTAATCAAGTTAACGCTTTTTAACAGTCAGCTATTTTTGGGTCCACTAATAATGATCTATAGCTGAAACTTAAGATATGAATTTTCAGGCTTTTCCACAAGTATTATGCTTATAAACTTGTTGCTTAGCAGCAGAAAGACTTTTATAATTATGGATTTTCCTCCATCTCTCCTAAATACTAGCCCAATCTAATCATACTAAAACAATGAAAAAGTGGTTCTCAACTGAATGTATTTGTTAACAGCACTAAACAAGTGTTGCCTGGCAACTGGTGTTCTTTCAAATTATATTAAAAAAAAAAAAATAAATAAATAAAGTTACAATTTTCTTTTAATTAACTTGTAGCTGAAATTTGCAAAGCATATCCTTGAATACAATAAAAATTTAAGGTGCAAGGTTTGAAAGGAATTTCTGACTAAAAAAGGTTGGGAACAACTGGTATAAAATATAAAATACGGATTTAAGTTACATTAAGAGAGATGTTTAGATGCATCAGATAGGAAAAGCGTCAGATAAGTCAGGAGAGAAAAGAAAAGGAAAAGAAAAGATGTACAGAAATTATTGAGTGAGAAAGATTAATATGGTACATTGAAAGTATGTATCTGTATATATCATTGACACTGCAATTTAGATTGGGTCAATGTTTAGGAGAGCTGGAGAACGAACTGCAGTGACTAATGGGAAATCCTAGGCACTACAAGGTTAATTTTGCCAGTTTTAATTATTGTGGAGTTATCTGCCCTTTGACAAGATGACACAATATGAGAGTCCTTTTGTTTACTTATAAAATTTGATTTTCTTAGTTAAAAAAGTACTTGATCAATTTACAGGATTTTTGGAATATGATATTTTAATTTCATCATGGGTATGTACATCATTCAGATGTTTTTATTTTTTTTAATATAGGCGGAATTCTGGGCAAGAACCAGATATTTTTCTTCTTTTCTTTGTAAGAGACAAATGTTAAATAACAACTTAAAGAGTTACCTTAAAAAAAAAAAAAAAAAAAAAAAAAAAAAAAATTAAATACACTCATTTAACTTACCGGCTTTTCATCCCTTGTTTCACTTCCACTGATTTATCTGAACTTGACAAAACCCGGATAGTTACTTCGCCAGCACCTGCGTCCTTGTTTTTTAGGAAATTATTTACACGGTTTTCAAGGTATATGCCAAGTTTTGTATTCGGGAGACCTGTATAACGTGGAAAAGCTAAAAAAAAAAAATAAATAAATAAAAAATAAAATTTTATAAAAGATTTTTATTTATTCACTTTTTTTTAATAAAAATTTTTGATATCAACCAAGAAAGTTAATTTACTAAATTAATATTATAGTAGGTTATTATAGGGTGAGTTAAATCCACTAAGCCAGCTAATTCTAGGTAACCCAAAGGGAATTGCGATTCCTTTAAGATATACACCTAATATATATTTCAAACTTGAACGGATTATAGAAACCTTTGAATTTATTTTACATTATAAATGAATATTAAAAAAAAAAAAAATTTACAAAATGAAATAAGCAGGAGAAAGAATACAATGGACTCGTTTCAAAATCTAAATATTAAAAATATGTATCTAATGAAAATATATCCAAAAATTTTATTTATGGTTTGGTTGTTTTTATTTTCTTAGTTTAATAAAAAAAAAAAAAAAAAAAAAAAAAATACTTGATCAATTTACATGATTTGTGGAGTATTACATTGTTATCCCATGACTGGTATATATATTAAAGATTTTTCTACAGTTTTTTTGGTTTTTTTTCCTTAATTAGGTTGAATTCTGGATAAAATATTGTTAACATTATGATTATAACATAAAAAATTGTTAACAATTCCAAGTTTTAATATTTTCATAAACTTAGTTACAACCAGAGTTGTAGAGTCAGCATTAGTGGTTTGGGGGGGGGGAAAAAAAAAAAAAAAAAAAAAAAAAAAAAAAAATGCTAAGAGCCGGAGCTAAAGAATCGACAAACACCCAAACTTTAAATAAAGAGTTGGAGATTTTGCAATTCTAGGAGTTGGAGTTGAAATTTCTGGAACCCAATGAGTCAATCTGACCATATATCTTCTGATTCACATGACTTGTTACAAGAGTAAATATTTAATTGAATATAAACTTTTGCTTTTATGTCAACTTGAACTTATTACTCCTTTGATAAATTGTTGCTTATTTGTTCTTATAGTGAGTTGGGAAATATTGAATGGAGATCTACTTGATTGTCATGTCACAGTAATGAACATATCCAAAATTTACAAAAAAAAAAAAAAAAAAAAGGTAGAAAATTAATTATTAATGAAAACAGCTTTCAAAGGCTATTAGTGAAAACTGAGTTTTGCAAAAGAGTTTGACTTATAACAAGGGAAGTAATAATTTTCAGAAAACTTCACCCAATTTAGCAAAACTCGATTTTCGCTAATTATCATTAAAAACTGTTTACATTAATAATTAATTTCCTATTACTTTATCACAATTTTTAGATATGTTCATTACTGCGAATTGACAATTAAGTAAATATCATTGGTTTCACTTGGAATTTAATATTTCGATTTTTGAATTTGAAGAAGCACCAATAAATTCAAGTTAAAAGATTTTCTTAATTTACTAAAATGAATAAATGGAAATATAACAGTTTTTATTAGCTATTATTAATATTTTCAGTTAATTTACACTAACATTTCACATACACACAAAAAGTAAATAAAAAAAAATACTTACGCTTACAAGTATATTTTCCTTCCTTTTTGCCCTGTTTACCTTTTGCCTTTAGACAGTTATCACAATAAAATCTAAAGTGTGAAATAAAATGAGACACAATCAGAGAAAAAGTAAAAGTAATTTTTTGAAATATTTCTTGTTTCATTAGGAGATACTTTATGTAGATTAATATATCTTAAAAGATAAATTATTTCATTGACTGAATTGATTTCCCTATTGTAGTTTAAAAAAAATAAATGAAAAAGTTACTTCTATTTCAGAAATGCAAGAATGGATCCAATTTTCAAAATTGGATATTTAATTTATGTCTTTAACAATTTAAAAAAAAAAAAAAAAAAAAAAAAACAGGAAAGAAAAGAGAAAAAAAATAAATAAATAAAAAATAGAGACTCATTCCAAACTTCTGGTTGATAGACTACTTGATATATAAAAACAGTCACTTTTAGAAAAAAGATTTACTAGTGGTTGCATCTAAAAATGTCATTTCAAACTTATTTTAAAAATTAAAAAATGTATCATGTATGAAGACCAGGAGTCATTCAAAAGGAATAGTTTTAATGGGGTTTATGGATTGGCAGTTGAATGAGGATAAATATTACGAAAGGATTGAAAATCACAAATAGAATAAACAAAACTTATGAGGATGGTTTATGACAAGTTTTTTGTTGATATTGGAGTTGAAAGTAAGCATGCTGTAGCCTGTAGGAAAGCAATCCCATAGCAACATGTTCCATAGATGAGAAGTTCTCAACTTAATATAAACATGACGAAGCCTGCCGTAGAGATGCTTGGACACATCGGAAATAGGTTGTGTTCGTCCAATCTAAGGATTTGGCAATGAAAATTTCATGCAGAATTTAAGTTCAATAGATCTACAAACAAATTCAAGAGATGCAAAAATGTACATCTAAACTGTCATGAAATTAAGAATTCTTAAACAAATTCACATTGACAATAGCAGTTAATGTAAGTTTTATTTACTGCTTAACAATAAAAAAGTAGTATATGCAACAGTTTATTGATCTGCAAAATTGTTATAAACGTTTGTTGAAGAACAATATTTATAAAAAAAATTCTTTGTAAAAGTTATTCACCCAACATTTGATATATTTTAATGAGAAGGAAATGACATTTTTCAAGTTCAAATGTATAAATTAAATTTAATCCATACCCATTAGGCCAGAGTGGTTCAAAATACAAAGCACAGATTTGATGCAGCTTCCGTCCACATTCTAAACACTCAACAAATCTATTAGAGAGAAAAAAAAAATATTTACACCAATGCATATTACATTCAAATATAATAGCAAAAGTTTATTACAATATTCATGATAATTTGAAATAGAATCTAGTATTAAAACATAAAATACAAACTACAAAGGGGGGTATTCTAACAAGAATTACAAAAGGGGAGTATTCTAACAAGAATTACAAAAGGGGAGTATTCTAACAAGAATTACAAAAGGGGAGTATTCTAACAAGAATTACAAAAGGGGAAGTATTCTAACAAGAATGACAAAAATGGGTTATTCTAACAAGAATTACCAGCTACAAAGCTAAAATCTATTAAACTGAAAATATCTAATAATTACACCAAAGAAAGTTATCTTAATAACTTAAAATATTGCGTTAAAAAGTATAAAAATGCAAACAACTTACGGTTCTAAATCCAACTGATCATTTTTCAGTTTGGAAAATGCTTCTTTTTGTATTCGCCTTTAAAGAAAAAAGAAAAACAAAATAAATGAAAAAATAACAACCACAAAAGGCAATCATAAAAAATATAAACTGTTAGAGACGAGGTGTGTTTATTCCAGGATATCAATGGCCATGCTTACTGCACGAAATAAAGTAGTCTCTTTAGAAGAAAATGATATCAAACTCCACAGTCCTCCGTCAATTGAAAGGAAAATTCTAATTTAAAAGTTTCTGGTGCTTACTTAGAATGAGACCTATTTTACAAAACTAAATTGCAGAAAAATCTTTATATACTCATTACATATACACCCATTACAGAATGAGGACGTCATGTTCCAAAAATTACATGAATTGATATAGTAACCTTTTTTTTTTTTATATAAAAGAATTTTTTAAAAATGATTTTAAAAACAAGGCTGATTTGGATCTTGATAGTTTGAATCGAGTTGTCACTCGATTTTTTATAAAACATGGCAGATCAAAACAACAAGTCTCACTTAGTCATCGATTTTTTTCTTAATAAAAGGCTATCAATTTCTGTGATTTTTAAAATATATCTCCATTTTTTGACAACTATGTACATCATAAAGTATTTAAAAAAAAAAAAAAATTTTTTTGCTGGATTTTTGTTTTGAAAATGGGTTTAATTCTAAATAATCAGCAAATTTTCTAATATTCCTACAATTAACCAGTTTTTTTTTTTTTTTTTGTGAATCCAGAGAATAAAACCAATAGATTTTCTATAAGTTAATTTTTTTGTTTTCCCAATCACATTACATTGTAATAACAAGGAGAAAAAGAAAAAGATAAATATAACTGATCCTTTACAAGGAAACCGCAACAAGAAAAGGAGCATTATTATCTGAAAAATAGTCCATGTGTTAGCAGTGGTATCCCAATAGTGATGAAATCTTAGTCTTTATAATTAGTAGTTTATATATTTTATTTCATTACCAGTCACATAACATTATATATCCTTCCCCTTGCTGTTTAGGACTTAAAGAAAAAAAATTCTTTATGATGTACATACCCATCACAAAACAAAGATATCATATTCCAAAGATCATGTAAACTGATCAAGTAGTTAAAATAGTTAAAAAAAAAAAAAAAGTATGACAAAGCAAGATGTTATTTTTGATCCTCCAGATTTTATAAATAAGGGGAAGACAACTAAATTTGAACTATTGAAGTCTAAATCAGCCTTGTAATGGCTACAAATTCTTGCTAAAAATCACACACACACACACATACATAAATATATATATAAATAAAACAAAGAAAAACACAACTTGATCAATTCTGTAATTTTTTTGGAATCCTCACTATTCTGTGATGGGTATATACAAATATTTTTCTGAAATTTAGTTTTTAAAGTAGATTTAATTCTAAATAAACACTATTTTTTTAATAAAGACTCCACTATTTGGGAGTAAATCACTAACAAAGAGACCCCCCCCCCTATCCCACCTTACTTTTGATATTCAATGAAATGAGAAAATTTGACTAGTAGGGCTACCTGACGTTGCCTGGAACAAAAGTGTATGGCATTTCTATTAAAACTTATAGATTTGTTTTTTTCCCCACCCACGCTCTCTTCCTCTGTGCAGTATACTCCTACCTAGCTGGACATACACACACAACTTTCCTTTATATAATAGATTCCTCTAGGAGTGTGTCCACATGTTCTTTCATAATTAGTACCTACCACTGCAAAACTAACCCTTCCTGACAAAACCTGGCCCAGTTAACCACTAGCACATGAATAACCCCCCACAACCTCTAAAATTTTTAAATATTTATTTGGAATAACGCTGATCAAGAAAATACCAACCTGGTGGTATTTGTTTTGTTGCTTTCGACTTTTAGCCGGACTTTCAAACATACACAGATAACTGCCCTCTTTTATATATGATAAACTGATCACGAAAAGGAATAAGTTTGAGACAATTTGTTTAAATATTACTAATTAGTTTAGTAATCACAGTAATTCAAATAATTGTATATGAAATAGCTCTGCAAAAACAATAAAATATATAAAAAAAGTAAACATAAAAAGTAGAAAGTTCTGTTTTCTTGGTGCTGCAGTAAAAAAAATAAAAAATAAAAATGTAGATGGAATATATAAACGCAATTGTATAGATAAAAAAATTAAATAGAAACTACTTTTCCTTTATGGAAATGCACTGCGATTTTAAGTGTCTGTTGAACCAACACAAAAATATAAAAATGATAACACCCACTTTTCACAGTGGTGTGACAAGCACAGAAAGACGAGTATTTTGTAAAACCTATTAAAAGGGAAATGGAAGGGGGATGGGGTGTGTACAATTTCTTATGAAAAAAAAAAAAAAATAAAAAAAAAAAAAGCAAATTTACAGATGTTTGTTTCACAATCCAAAATCTGGTTTATAAAATTATATAAACCATGTAAGATGGTACGAAAATGTCCTCCTGATCATTAGACTCACCATTTGAATTTGTATTTATGACAGCTTTTCTTGGATAACAACATTTTCATTTTCCACCAAATTTGTTTTGAGACAAAATTAAACCAAAAATTATCAATTTATGCTTTTTTAAATTGACACCAAAGTTTTTGCTTCTTTTTTTTTTCTC
>NC_136524.1:34778904-34893904 GCF_053919585.1 Euprymna scolopes | reverse complement strand
AGCTAACAGCTCTGCAATCATAATCAAGAGGAATCACATCAGTTTCAGCCCTTACTTCTTATTGTATTCATGAAGTAGCAGTGCCCCTCCCTTAGGAGGTTGTATTGGTACTGGTGTAAGCTACATAAAGATTTATTTCTTTTCAACCAGATCCTGTATGATGTCTCTTTGCTGCTTCTTGTGTGTCCCTTGTAAAATTCTTTCTGTGTTTATACAACAAAAGCAATACCGTAGTATGTTGATTAGCTTTCACTGAACATATCGTCAAGCTTCCACAACCAAATGATAATGCTCAACACTCCATCTTTTTTTCCTGACACTCAGTCAATAGCTCATCATATCTCTCATCCTTCCAATAAATTACAAAATCATCCTACCATGGTACAGCCAGCTTTTAACACAATTACAACATTTTCCTCACTCCACATTACAAGGTCCATTCTCTACTGTGCAAGGACCAACGGGAAGATAGATTCCCAGAATAATTATCACCCTGTTCCATTTTTCCTTGCCATTTTTCATTAATTAAGTGTATCTGGAATGACTCTTTGCCATGCATATTGTTCCACTTCTGTAAAAGTTTATTTTAATTTTTTGGGGGGGAGGGGGTGGATGTATTTAATTAAATTTCTCTACTTTGTTATATTGTAGAAAAGTGTAATTTTATCAGATATATTTACAATAGGATAGAAATTATCTACATTAAAACAATTTTTTATTTAGATACAAATAGAAAAAAAATCAATAGACGCATCACAAGTACTATATAAATGAAGTTTACAGGAAAAAAATGTGGGAGGGAAGAGTCATATTTACAAAATGCCCTATTAAAAAAGGGGGGGAAAAAATGTTTAACTTAAGAAACGATAAAATTTAAACTTAAATTTAAAGTGAAATTAAAATTCTTGTCAAAATATAAATTTCAACCTAACATTGCCCTGTATTATTTCCTACGAGTTATTCAATCCTATAAGATTGGTATAATTATGAATCACCTTGGATTGACTGTCCGAGACTCGTATGATGTGAAATTAGATGATCCTAAGAGCGCTGTGAGATTCCTAAAATGTGAAAAATAAAAAGATAGAAACTGCTGTAATTCATTCAGAAAAAAAAGAAAAGAAAAATAAGAGAAAAACAAATTATGAAAAAGAAAAGCAATACATCAAACATATAGAAGAATTTACTGGGTTTGATTCAACTATATTAACGTTACTGCTTAACTGTCATTGTGTTTAAAAGAAATAGAAATGAAAATGAAAAGGATAACTGATTAATTCAAGCCTTTTTCTTTTCAAAGTGATCTTTTAAGTTAACTATTATAAATGAATATCTACTTAATCAAAAGATAAGTTTCTTTTTCATAAAAATAATTTCCATAAAATGAAACTTACTCTGCAAGCAGACTTTAATTTTGAAATTAAAAAAAAAAAGCTTATAAAAAATTTATTATTTAGTATTCTGCTTTTTAAAATTTATATATATATATATATATATATATATATTTTTTAATAATTATTTTAAGTTCTGTGAGAGGTTATAAGTAATATACGTAGAGAGTATCTGTGAAATATAGATACAAAACATCCTGGAGTAATCTGTTAGATTTTATAGTAGGAACTAGGAACTCTGGTATTAGGACAGTACCAAATTGAAAGATAAAATTGGGATATTAAAATCTACACAATTGAAAAATTGTATGAAATCGATTCTCTTTCATTTTTTTTTAATTTTATTTATTTAAGGCCCATAATTTATTATTATAATTAGTAGCCCCTTACGTTCAAGTGGTGATATGCCTTGTTGGGGTAAACGTGAGTATAAAAAATTTTTATTTTAATTTTTTTTTATTTAAAATCAAAAAGACTGGCAAACAATTTCTTATTTCCTTAATATTAAAACTTTATTTAAAGGCAATTATTTTAATACAATGAAATGATATTACTTACTACAATGCATAGATCTTAAAAGCAAGAAAGAAAAAAAAAACAAGATTACTCTAATCGAATATAAATCTGAAATACACATCATGTAAATGTCAATTTAAGCAATTTAAAATGGTCTCAAATAAACATGCAACCCCCCCTTTTTTTAATTGTAATAATATAATCACCTTTAAATATTTTAATGTAATGTAAATTACGATAAAAATTGACTTCAATTATTAATCATAATTAATTTTGTCGGTTTTAGTGCTTCAATTTCATATTTTAATTTGGTACTATGCTGCTACCAGAGCTCAAAATATCTACAATATTTAAATGGTAATTTTTGTCTCAACTAAAACTCCAATATTTATAGAGAATAAAATAATCCTTATGATTATTTTAAAAATACAAAACAACAACAACAACAACAAAAAAAAAAGTTTTAATATATGCAAGAATAACATATAGTGTGACCAAAGCAAAAGAAGACTGTGGCAACCAGCATTGACAACACAATGTCATCTTCCAAAATGTTGTACAATCTTTGGCCATTCGTCTGCTTTGATTTAGGTTAATGATCTCATGTGTCACATTGCTGTAGTAACATAACAGGATGCAATACAAATATAGAGAAGAGCAATTTAAAATATCTAGTACCTTCATCTTTAACAGGATTATGAAAAAGATACAATGTCATGGTCAAGAGTCTACGAATGGCACAAAAAGCTTTGAGTGGTCGTGAAGTGGGGGTGGGGGTGGATGACAAGTCGGCATGGAATTTTTGTGACAAGGATGAGCAAGAAAACTGACAGAGTGAAAGAGGTGGTGCAGTGTTATTGTGGATGAACAGCTGAGTTCGGAGTCCAAGCTAAAAGACTGTTCTAAGGAATTCATTCTGCCATTGCAGAATAGATCAAGACCACTGCAATGAGGAGACTGAGGAATCTGGAGGAGAATTTTGCCAGGTGCTTTTGTGGGTGGATGAAATAAATGCTTGAATTCTAGAAAGAGGGTAGTTATAACTTATGAGCGATTTTTTTTTTTTTTTTTCTGTCCTCGCAAGATGTTTTGGAACAAATAAATTCTGAAATATTGGTGTAATCTGAGCCAGGGAGTGATTGCCATAAGCCCCCGTCTAACCCCACACCTACTGATCATATCAAACCCAAAGAGGTTACAACAATCCGCAGTTACTAATTACCAAAACTTGGAATCATCTTGGAATCCCACCTTGTTCGTTTGTCATAGTAAAAAATTAATTGGAATTTTGATTAAATTTTAGCCATTAAAACCTCCCCCCAAAAAAACAAAAAAAAACAAAAAAAAAAACAAACAAAACAAAAAACAAAACAAAAACCCTGTTGATATCTAAGTCAATAAGAAATTTCTTTATTAAATAAACAATTGTATAAACACAATATAAGCTTTATACTGGATATTTAATGAAGAACCTTGTTTTAAGGCTTTACACATGTATGAAAAAAACTGATAATAGGAATAATTGACCAAACAAAAACTGATAATTTAATCAGGTTGAGGGCAAAAGAAAAAACAAAAAACAAAAACAGGACAGACATTTTAAATATTTAAAAATAAAAAGACAAAATCTTTGCTTGAAATTTTGTTCTGCAAGATGTAAAATCTTTTTATTATATAGTGTCAAAATCTGTATTAAACCAATTTTTAACTCTAAGTAAAATTTTTTTAATGAAATACACATTGAAATGAGTAATAACTTTAAAATATTAAATGATAAATAAAATATTAAGCATCATATGAATTGACAAAACTTTTTTTTAGCCCATTAAAAAATGGACTAAGTTATAGAATATATATATATATATATATATATATATATATATATATATATATATATATCTTAGAATGAATGCTTTATGCCAAATTGATGATTTAATATGATTAAAATTTATGCCCATTTTTGTGTTAAATACTAATACCTAACTGTGCATTGAATGGATACCATAATACTTAGTTTGCTGCACCTTATCATAGGATTAGCAAATCTCTCGACGGAGGCCACCTTTCTAGGGCAATTGCTCTTGACATATCTAAGGCCTTTGATAGGGTATGGCATAAAGGTTTACTTCATAAGATCTCTAGCTATGGTATAGCTGGAAATGTCTTCTACATTATTAAATCATTTCTTTCTGATAGGTTCATAAGAGTAGTAGTTGAAGGGCAAAAATCAGAAGCTCACAGTATTAATGCCGGTGTCCCTCAGGGGTCCATCCTGGGCCCAACTCTTTTCCTGATCTAAATTAATGATCTTCCAAATCACATCCTTACATCATTCGTAGATATTTATGCTGATGACACTACCATTTATGGTAGCACATCTAAGACAGTAAATGACCAAGTTCTCTCCAATTCTTTCTCCTCTGATCTTGAGCACGTAGTACAATGGGGAAAGAAGTGGCTGATTACTTTTAATGCATCTAAAACCAAGCTTCTCTCTTTACATCATCAACATTCTGATCCACATCTGGCATCAATTGAAATGAATGGCTCTCGTCTTCAGGAGGCCTCAGGTTTTGACAAGCTTCTGGGCTTGACCTTTACTCCTGATCTTAAATGGAACACGTACATCAAATCTGTTGCCAAGGCCGCTGGAAAAATGGTGGGATCTTTCTATCGATCCGGTAAATATCTCACTGCTGATGATATTCTCTATCTATATAAGAGCCAGGTATGTCCAAGGATGGAATATTGTTGCCACATCTGGGCAGGAGCAGCTAGAAAGGACTTGTCCTGCCTTGATAGAGTTCAAAATAGACTTTGTAGCCTCGTAGGAGATGTCCTTTTCTCTTCCTTGCAACCTCTCACAGAAGAGATATTGCGAGTTTGTCTCTGATGTATCGTTATTTTCATGGAAGGTGTTCAACTGAGCTTCAATCTATGGTCTCCCCTCGCCAAACTTTCACAAGAAACACTTGTCTAGCTGTACACACTATCAATAATTCCCCCCACTCTTTATCTGTGCCTAAACCTAAACGTAGATTCCATGAACAAAGCTTCTTTCTTAAAACTGCACGCCTGTGGAATTGTCTTCCGTTTTCCTGCTGACTACAATATGGTTGTGTTCAAGTCTAACGCAAATAAGTTCTTGATGAGCCGTTCTATATAAGTTATCAAATCTACCAAATTTTCATTACTAATGATTACTATATTGTCCAATGTCTACTGTACACGCTTTAACCCTTATCCTTGAGTGGCCTCTTGGCCTTGATAAGTAGAGATGCCGATGTAAAAAAAAAAAAAAAAAAAAAAAAAAAAAAAAAAAAAAAAAAAACCTTATCATAAAGGTCCATATAAAATTTCAGCTATATTGGCCCAGTAGTATACAAGAAGAAAAAGTGGAATAGACAGACAAACTGACAAATCGAGAAATATAATATAGATAAACTCTACTATTGTTAATTCTAAATATTTTGGAGAAAATCATGAAAAAAAATGGGGTGGAGAACATTACATTAATAAATATTTTACCCTAGAATAACCTGTATAATTTTTTGTTGTTGTTATATTAAGTAAAATTCAATGCAGAATTTCAGACTAAATGTGGCAAAATAAGTTATCTGGAAAGTTTAATTATTAATCGACTGTAGTTTTTCTTTATATTGAGAACTTAAGAGGCAGGCCTCTATTCAATCTGGGGAGACAATGGATACAGCCCGTATGTAAGGGTACCTGTGCAAGGGAGTTAGTTGATTGTGAAGCAAAAGTTATGCAATCGCCAACTACAAAGTGAAGGCTGGGATGAGTGGAAACAATGGTGGGATAAGTAGAGAGCGTTTCCACATACAGCACCTGGTATTCCCAAATAGTCACCCATTTTTAATACTGAGCAGATTTAATGTTGCTTAACATTGGTGATCTAATGGGAATTGGTGTGTTAATGTGATTATGCCGTAACTTAATAACCACTGGACATGAAATGCGTGATATAAATATAGAACTAGTTTTTATAGGTACATTTTAAAGCAACACATTTTTTTTTTTTAAATTAAAATGTAGGATTTCAATATTGCATCGACAAAAATGCAACTAAGTAAAAACTAAACATTACATAATATCCTTTATCAACTAAAACATTTAAATGGAAAGGAATAGACGGTAAAAAAAAAAGAAAAAAAAAAAAAAGAACATTACATGTAAAGCAACAAAATATTTAAGTTATTTTACAAACAATTATACAATTGAACCATGTGTCTCAGGTGATACCTATGACAGGCCTGGTAACCATGCCACTATGGTCCCAGATGAGGGGGCAGGTCATTTGGGGAATTAATTTCTTAATTTTTTTTACTATATAGCAATTACTGCTAATATATATTTAAAAAGAAAAAAGAAAAAAAAGTAATATTGTGCTATCAGTTCATAACAATATCTACAAAGTTTTGGAACTTGTGCAGTAAGATAGAATTTCAAAGAATGAACTTTAGATAAAAACGATTATGTTGAAATTAATAAAAATTCCAAAAATTATGAAAAAGGATTAGCATAGAATATCTGTTGGAACTATTACAAAAAAAACAAACAGATATTAGCAATCTGCTATTTTCTATTTTGAAATGGCTAATTAAAATTTTTTTGTCAAAACCATAGATTGCAGTTACCTCCCCTGGATTTTAAAAAATCTTCAAAATTAAAAAAATACAATAAAACTGCATAATTTGATAAATTTTATTTTTTTGACTAGATAATTTCTTGGATTTTTTTTTTTTTTTTTTTTTTTTTACTAATTTTGACACAAAGGACATAATCGTGTTTAATAAATAATGCTAAAATGCAATTTTAAAAAATTCCATTACACTGCACAACATTTTTTTTTTATTTAATAGTAGAAAACACATTGTTTTTACTTGAACATTTATTAGAAATAAAAATGTATTTAATCACTTGCTCTCGCATGAGGATAAAGTTTTGCTTTCTTTGTCAAAATATTGCATAATGATTACGATGCTGAAAGCAGTCTCTTGGGGTTCGTTCTTACAAGCGACTATAATTCATACATTTTATAGGAATTGTGAAATATCAAATTGAGAACTCCCAGCATTTTAACTCATTTTTTTTTTTTCAACTGTAATAATTATTGACTTATTCCTATAAATGTACGAAAGAATTAAACGTGCAAATTTGAAACATTTTAGGTTATATTGACTAGTCATTTTATCGTTAAAAAAAAAAAAAAAAAAAATGTATCAGACAGAAAGCATGTTCAACATTTGACAGAATCAGCTAAGCAACAAAATTTGAAATATAGTTTGAAAGAAAAAAAAAAATTTTGAAAGGAAGAAGAATTTTGATCATTATTGCCAATTCTGTTGATTAGTGTCACCTGAACAGGTGTTTTCCTTTGTTTCACAGAAAACATTGAGAAAAATTAAAAAAAAAAATATGGACTTCAATTACACGATACGATAATTTATGTTTGTCTTAATTGCATGGTTGCCAAGCCTCTTACAGGATATACCATAAGTAATTATATATTTTCTTTCATTTATCTTTGTCGATACTTAAGCATTTCTCCTATTTCTGGTATCGCTTGAAATCTGAAATCATATTTTTATAGTATTGTTGAACTTAAGGAACAAATCTGGGCTGCTTTTGCTCTAGTAACATTGGAGGTGTTCATCGAAGTCTGCCGATTAGTCCTTGAAGGATTAGCAAAGTTCAAACTAAACAGAGAACATATGGATCTTTATTAAATATTTTAATAAACATGTTTTATGTTGTTAAAAAAAAAGAAAAAAAAAAAGAAAAAAAAAAGAAAGAAAAAAAAGAAAAAAAAAGAAAAAAAAGAAGAAAAAAAAGAAAAAAGAAAAAAAAAAGAAAAAAAGTACTTGTTAGTTTCTATTTTGCAATTGTATATTTTAAAACCATGTTGCATTTATTGTGTTGAACTAAAATTACAGTTATTTATGGTGAATCTTGTAGGTATCACCTTGTCTAAAAACCCAAATATTTAAACACACATTACACCACACACAAACTTACGTTACAGGTTGAGACGGGTCTTCTGCTAATTCAACCTCTTCTCCTTGGATTTCCTGGAAACATTTCTCACAATAAACATATCTAGAAATAGAGAGAGAAAGAAAAAGCTACTTTTAGCAGATTTTAAGAGTTAAAATTATAGCATTATTTTTACCTCCCCCTCCCAAAATGTTTAAGTTTTTGTCAAGTAAAAAAAAAAAACAAAAACAAATAGATAAGGAAAAAAAAAAAAAAAATAAAGTCCTTTGTTAAAACAAGGCCATGTTCAAACAGTTGTTTTAATTAAATTTTATCTTTAAGCTACAAATTATTTTTCAACGGGTCACAATGGAAGATCCAAGTTAACAATTATTTTGGTACTTGTAAAGTTTAATCAAGACATTAAAAAATGAAAATATCGGAAAAAACAAAAAAGGTTATATTGTACGTATCCGTTTTCGACTGAAGATCTCTGGAAGAAAAAAAAAAAAAAAAAAAAAAAAAAAAAATCACTTAATTTGATTTTTTTTTTTTTTTTACAGCAGAGAAACACGTTTTTATGACAGCATGTTAAAGGTAGCCATCTTTTAATTTTTTGAACACACCACGGGGAGATAATTCAGTTTAAAGTGCTGACACTCCCTCCCCATCTTTAATACTAGTTTTTCTTCCTTAAAAAATCGAACCTTTTGCTTGGTATCATAAATTGTTTTTGCGCTGTATAAAAAAAAAAAAAAAAAAAAAAAAGTACTTGATGAAATTAAGGGAAAAAAATTTTCTGGAGAATTTCATTCCATAACGGATACATACAATATAAACTTTTTGATATTTTCATTTTTTAATGTCTTGATTAAACTGTACAAGTACCATTATTTCAATTTAAAACGATTTATAAGCCCTTAAACTCCCAATTTAACAGTTTAACTCGCAAAAGTAAGATTAAATTGTAGTCATGAATTCTGAATGCAAATTAAGTTGCTTTGAATATTACATGAATAGAACATCCTATACAACCAAGAAAATTTCCAATAAAGACTAAGATAAAAAGTTGTTTTCATAAAGTAAGGAATTGTTTCAACTGTATGAATTTGAAGAAATTTTAAAATCAGAAGTTTAAAAACCCAACAAAATGTCATATCTTACCTGTTTTGGTAACTGTAATATACAGCATCCCGTGGTATTGTACACAATTGTTTTCCATAACAACAAAGAACTTGTGGACTGAAAACAAATTTACGGCCACAACAATAACCAAGAGATTGCATAACTTGATCAATTTCGCCCTCAAAAACCTCAGCCAACTGAAAAATTGAAATATAAAAATAAAGATTCAAAATGAAAAAGAAAATAGGAATAAAATGACTAAAAAACAAAACAAAAAGCAAAGAAAAAAAAGAAACAAAGAAAAATGCTTTATAAATAATTGATATTTTCGTATAGGTTGTGATCTTTCCAAACTTATTTTGAATGATAAAATATTAAATTCAACAAATTAAATATAATAAATTAAATATAATAAATTAAATATAATAAAAAATATGAGGCGAAAAAAGACAAACAAACAAACAAAAAAAAAAGACAAAAAAACAAACTTACCTTTGAACAGTATTTATAGACTCTTGAAGTTTTCCTATTGTATAGCCATGCATTGTCAAACATGAGCCACACATCATCAACATACTGCCATGGGTCTTGATACTGTCCAGTGTCTAATTTTCGTTTTATAGTCGAGAGATCCATGGGCTTTTTGATTATCATAAAGTAATCCTGAAATAGAAAAGGTATTAATAATTCATTGTTAAATCGATTTTCTACAGATATAGACACTAATCATTAGTTTCTACTTTTGTTAAATAATTTAAAAAATAAATTAAAAAAATGAAAAACCATTTGAGAGAAAAAACAAAAAGCAAAAAAAAAAAAAAAAAAAAAAAAAAAATCCCTAAGATATTTAAAATCTTATTGGAATTAGTACAATATATATTAAACTAAATACAATAAATAAAAGGGCTTTTGAAAAATATAAAAATCTAACGTGATATAAGATAAATATGTGTTCGCCTCAAATCAAAACAGATTTTTGCTAACCAAAATATTTTTGTTCCATTGTGATATTTTACTAAATATACGATTCCAGAATTAAAAAAAAATTAGATTTCATTATACAATACATTGTGATATTTTACTAAATATCATAATGAACACGAAAAGAAATATGTGTCAAATATAATTTGTTAGAATACAATTTTATCTTGATCTAAAACTTCATTTAATATTAAAGCAATTTTTTTTGCAATATAGTTGCACAAAATGTTTATATCATTGCAAGATTTGAGTGGTGCTCCATTGATGAATCTATTATTAGCTGATACAAAGCTATTTTAAAGTCACAATAAGATAAATTTAATATGATCATTTTTACGAGGCAATCCAAAAAGTTATTTCATGATTACTTTAAAATCAACTACACAGCTGACTTTCAGAAGCTTTAAGAAAGAAAGTCAAAAAACAAATTTGTGAAAACTTCAAACTTTGTATAGTCAAGTGCAAAAAGTATTAGTTTAGAAAAATACGATTCCAGAATTAAAAAAAAATTAGATTTCATTATACAATATATATATTAAAAAAAAGAAAAAAAAAAAAAAAAAAAAAAAAAAAAAAAGAAAAAGATAAGATTAGTTCAATTTCATTAAAAACAGGTTTAACTTCATAATACAGGGCACATAAAAATACAGGGATATGGTAAAAATATCAATAAAATCCAATTTTTATCTTCTAAATTTATTAAAAGAAAAAAAAAAAAAGAAAAAAGATAGGGGGAACAGAGTGAGAGAGAGAGAGTGAGAGAGAGAGAAAACATATATAATGAACAAAATTAAAAGTAAAATAAAGAGTATGATAGGAACCAACAAAAATCAATAGGAATTTCCTTTTTAAAAAAGCAAAGTGCAAAGCAAATTCCATGATAATTTAGTTACTTTAAAGATGCGTTCAAACAAAGGGTAAAACAACTTTCTCCTAGGCCAAAGAAACAATGCCCAGCATAATTAACTTTTGTCAATCATGAATGGGAGAGTGAAGAGAAAAAGAGAAAAATAAAAAAATAAAACAAATTTTAAAATTTAAAGAAAAAAAAAAAAAAAAAAAAGGAAATGGCCTTGATCTTCCTCCATAACATATCTATAGTCTGATACATTTGCCACTACTCAAACTAAATATAGATTATATAATATATAGATTATATAATATATATTTTATATATAAATATATATATATATATATATATATATATATATATATATATATATATATATATATATATTATATATAGATATATATATATATATTCCTATAGAAACCTTACACATTAGAATAGATACACTTAAATTGAAATGCTCTTTTTGAGTTTACCAACTGACCTTAAAATGTTTCCATTTCTTGTCCTGTGTCTGTGTTAGATGGGGAAGCTGTTTCAGAAGAAATAGTGCAAACATTCTAAGGTTAGTCAGTAAAATCAAAAGAGCATTTTAATTTATCTCTATCAATTCTAACTACATCTCTGTGCAGCAGAACAGAGGAAAAGGATGTTGTCACTCATAACAAGACAGATATAAACTAAAAACAAGATTTGAAAATTGTTATGAGTACTAAGGAAAGAAAGGAAGAAAGAGAGAGAGAGAGAGAGAGAGAAAGATAGAGAAAGCGCGAGAGGGGGGGGAAGAAAAAGATCATTACTTCAAAGAGATAATGTTTTTTTTTTCTTTTTCGAAAAACTAATTCATTTTATATTTTTATAACAATTATTTAAAACTAATGTTAATATTAGTAATTAAATTGCAGAATGTACATTTAATTAAAATTAAATATATCTAACATAAAAACTTGTGTAGTATCTAAGAAAAAAATAATAACACCTGTGTTTTATGACACTAAGCAAATTAAACTTTATTAATAAAGTTAAATTACCGAAAAATTATTTAAACTGATTTGTTAGTGCTTTATATATATATATATATATATTTTAATTATTAATTAAAAAAAATAATTTTTTTATGAATTGTCTCAAGAAAAAAATAAATAAAAAGGGGATAGAAAAAAAAATTCTTATGTGTTTGTATCCAACCCATCAATATCTATAAAACCACATGTGTCAATATGTTCCAGTGAGTTGTAGAACCATATCACCATCTTCCACTTCTGAACTGGCAGGAACTTGGGTGGCAAAGCTTTCTTCAACAGAAACTGTCGCAGATAGCAGAGCAACTGGAGAATACAAGCCAATAATGACATTTCAAAAGAGTCAAAAGGCCAGAATATATAATCCACTACCAGTAAAGGGGGGGTCTCCATATTGACAATAAAAATTAGGTGTTACATGAAGGATAATAATATAATGGACTATATTAAGCAGTAGGTCTTTACAAGTAGACATTCTTAGCAAATCTTCTAAGATCAAACTACAAAGTATCAGACCAAACTACTAGAAGATCAAAAATATAAAATTTATTGATAAAGAGATTAGATTTATCTTAATATATTTTATATACACTATAGCTTTTATTAAAAAAAAAAATGTATGAGAATAGTAAATATGAATGGGATGTATTTTGAGATAGTTTTAAAATTAAAAGTGTGCTGGTGATAAACTTATTTTTGTTTTTTAATTGCATAGAAGTAATAGTTCAAAATTACAAAGTTAAGATATTTCATATTTACTGATAAACTTATTGGAAGATTTAATGTTTTAAAAGAAAAAGGCCAAAAACAAGTATAAGTTTTGTATATAAAAAAGGAGAGACTCAATAGTAATAAACAAAACAAAAAAACATTTATCAGAAATCATCTAAAAGAACAGATACTGCATAGCCTAATATCCTACAAAGTTATAAATACAAGAATCAATTCTAATTGATAAAAAAAATTATATATATATATATATATATATATATATATATATATATTAAAAAAATGAATTGTATTTTATAGTAAAATAAAACAGACCTGTTAATAGTAATTATTCGAATTAGGTGAAATGATTTAAAGTTCTAATGCTAGCTAACAAACATTTTTTAAAAATTTCAAATATATACAAAATGCTACACATTTTTAACATCTATTCTAAAAATTAATGACCGACAAAATGGGTTAAGAGAGCAAATTCAATCATTCAACAGTAAAAAACAAAACAAAACATGAAATAGAATTATTCTCCCATTCAATCTGATTATAAAAATATCAAATATGAAAATTCAACTCGAATATTAAAACAAACTTGCATTTAAAAAATAACAGCTAATTATATATATTACATTACCCATACACTTTCATTTATATAAATAAATTTATATTGCTGCAATAGTCATACTAATGTTTCAGTTGATAGTTATAAATAACTAAAACCTCCTCAAGCGATAGTTCATAAAAAGTTAATATTTGTAATTATTATATTATAAATAATTAAAGACCTCTCCTCGGGCGATAAAAATACTTTACTTTAAAAGTTCATATTTGTAATCAATGTGGATTATAAATATCAACTTTTAAAATGAAAGACTATTGTTGGAAGAGGAGCTCTTTAGTTATTTATAAATATCGACTGAAATATTAACAAGACTAGTGTAGCGATATAAAAATGTTTATATAAAATAAATAGAAACGTATACCTTGCTTTATTTATTATTGAACATGCTTATATAAATCTCGTTTAAATCCATATCTTTTTATCTTGGAATATATATATATATATATATATATATATATATCCACACAAAACTTAGGAAATATATGTTTTGATTTTATGTATTTACTTCAGTGCTCAATAGGTAAATAGAGCCAGGTAGTGAATTATGAAAATATATATTTAAGCCAGACAGAATTTTCCATTTTTCATCCTTATTAGGACTAGTCTGAAGAGTCATAAAGAGGATGAAACATAGAAAATACTGTGTAGCTTAATTGCCATATATATATATATATATATACACACACACACACACACAGAGAAACAAATTAATGCAAATTGCAACAAATAGTGAATTTTACAAAACCATTTGTTAATTAAATGACCAATTTTGTTTTTTCTTTTACATTTTCATATTTTCAATTCTTACAAAGAAATTTAAAGGATTCTGCATTACAATTTTGCTTTTAACATGAAAATAACAGTATGAATGGGAGAAAACAGTAAACTGAAGTTTTTTTTGTTTTTTTTCTTAAGATTAAATTTTGTTTTTGTTATTTAAAATTAAATTGGACTTACAGGAATCTGCAGAAGACTGGGATCAACCGGCTGTCTGAAAGGTAAAGACTCTGGGTCCTGCCTGTAAAGCTTTTCCAAAGTTGGCATCAATGCCTGACGCAATTCGTCTGGCTTAAAAACTACAATGCAAAACAAAATTTTTGGGGGTAAGAAAAATAGATAAAAATAAGTTTAAAGAATAATTTGGCTGCTACATTAAATTCTATATTAATACAGGTTCTTTACTGAAATGTAATTATAAAATTGTTTACAGAAGTGTACACAGTCAGAAATAATATAAGAAAATAATCCTTTGCCAGTGTTTGCACTAATATTTATAGACAATGTCTTAATCGGTGAAGTTAAAAATGCCTAAATAAATTCGAGGTGTTAGTGGTGGGGAAAGAGGTCTGACTTTCTATTTGCTTTCTAAATGTGTGGCAGTTTTTTTTTTTATTATTTATTTCAAACATTTTTGACAAGATGATTTATATATATAATAAATAAGTTGTTACAAAATTAATAGTTGTCTGAAGCATTGGGTTTTAAAAAGTTATTTTAACATAATTTTAATTTATTTCTAATAAATTTTCATATCTAATAATTAATGTTATCAATAATAATTAATGATTTATTTTCAGATAGAAAGGATTTCTGAAGCATAGAAGACCTCTGCCTCTTTATGTTGCAGGAGTTCAAACAATACATATGAAACTTCTGACGATATCAATAGAGCTTGGAAAGATGAATCCACAAGTAATGAGACAGTACAAAAGTGGTTCCAAACACTTTGTGGTGAAGAAAAGAGCCTTGAAGATGAGAAATGAGAGGATATTTGTGTAATCTTGGCAATAAACAATTGCAAGCACTTGTTGAGCAAAATCAACTTCAAAATGTTTGACACTTGCAGTAATCAGCACTGCACCGGTTTCAGGTGCCATGTAATTTACAGGGTATTTGAAAATTGAAAATCACAAATGGACTCCCTGTGAGGTAAACAAGCATTAAAAACTTGAGCGGTTTGAAGTGTACTCAATGTTCTCTGCATAACTACCAATAACTCCCTTCTTGACCGAATAGTCACCGCTATAAAAAGTGCATCTTTATGATAACCATAAACGATCAGGTCAATGGCTTGATTGTGAGGAATCCCTTAAACATTTCCCAAAGCCAAAATATCACCAGCAAAAGATTACGATGACTTTCTCGTAGTCTGCATTAGATGTTATCCACCAAAGATTGGTTGGAAAGCAACCAAAGCATTATATTGAGATTGGTGAATAGACATGATCCAGTTCTGCTTCACAATAATGTGCGCTCACATGTTGCAAGAAGAATGACTTTGCGAAAACTCAGACTTGGTATAGGAGATCTTACCACATCATTCATATCTTTTACTAACTTATCATTTTTGTAAGTACTTAGCACATTTTTAAATGGTAAAATTTTCTGGTCCAAGAAGTGGAATCGAATTCTGAACATTTTCTTGTATCACAGCCAATAACTTTATCTACAAGGAATAAATCATTTTGTATATCAATGGCACAGATCTATAGCTTTTAATATTCCTACTGTTAATTTTTCATAAATAAATGTATGCTTTTAAAATAGGCCATTATTTCTGTTAATAACCTAATAATAATAATAATAATACACACACACATATATATTCATTCATGTATGTACATAAAATTCTTCGAATTTATTTTTAGTGTTTACTTCAATAGTGCTAAATACGTCCATAGAACTAAATAAGTTTTGTAAATGTGCATGGCACTTTCTGCATTTTATCTTTGTCAGGCAATAGCTTACTAATTTATTCAAGTTTTGAAAATGTGTTTCAATTTAGCTACATAGCTATTGCCTGACAAAGATGAAATGCAGAAAGTGCCATATATATATATATATATATATATACATACATGAGAGCGAGAGACAAATATACACAAATAAACTCACTGCTTTTTATTATAAAACTAGCGAGGGGTACCCGGCGTTGCCCGGGTGTTTTTCGGGGTATGTGAAAAAAAAAAAAAAAACTCCGAAAATGTGGAGGAAAAAAAAAAAAAAAAAAAAAAAAAAAAAAAAAAAACAACAGGTGCGCGTTTTTGATTGACGTGACGGCGATAGGTATTCAGCAGTTATTTTGTGCGGGACAGTTTTGAATGAGGTGAATAAATCTGTTTGTTTATTTTTAAAAACCCGCTCCCTGTTTATTAGGAGCGAAATGAAAGCTACAGTCTGATATGACGAAGTCGACATTGAACAAACGTTACTTAGCTCTCTTGAGACAACTGGCTTTGGGCCTGTGATTAGAGTCGAGTTTCGCTTTTTTTTATACCGAAAACCGAATGTAACGCGTGCCGATGCGGGAAATGTCGAATAATTAACGTTTGAAAGTCAATAAAATTAAATAGACAGGCGAGCTCCGTGGATAACTCTGAGATATTACAATTTATAGATGATATAAAAAGTTTTAAGTTGTGAAGCGAGCAAGCGCTTCTTTGAAAGAAGCCTTTTGTGGACATCGAGGAAAAGCGTACATACATACACACACACATACATACATTTTCGCTTTTATATATATAGATGAATATATCCATAAAAGAAAAAATTTTTTATATTAGATTTGCTAAAAAGATTTTATTATATGTATAACAATTTAGTTATACGACAGTTATCTTGTAATTAAATTATTTATATATTTATTTTAAAAAATAAAACAAATTTGGCCTAATGCTGCTTTTGTTTTTCAGTTCTTTTTAGATGAGGCATATTAAACATATGACCAGTCTTCTTCATAAAAGATACCATGATTTTGTAATTTAACAACTAAATTGTAAAAAATTTTTTACTTTCTGAAATAACTTACAATAAACACATACAAAAACTGTATGCTTTTTTTTTAATTTTTTTTTATTTATAATGTTTTTTTTTTCACATGTAAAATGATATCTTATGTGACCAAAATTTCATTTTTTTTTTAACCTAGAAATCAAAATTTCAGAGAACTCCCTTGAATTAAATTGATGGTAATTTTTAGCGTATTATCAAGAGAAATGTTTGAAAATGAGGTGCTTGTTAAGATAGTGTTGACAAATCAATTGTTTTTTTTTTACACATGTAGTTTTAAGCAAAACAATATTATGTACTGAATTGTCATGTCGAAAATAGTAATAGATCCACAAATTACAAAAATTCATTGTGTAGAACAACTACTCTGGTGTTTTTCATAAAAAAAGTCTATTGCTAAAGACAACGAACATTGCAGCTATGAACAAGTAACATAAAATATTCATTCCAAGTAATGTCTCCTTTGTGTAGACTCTTACTATCTTTCCGTAAAAATTACTTTTAACTATAAATAACTTTACTCAAATTTTCATTATTTTTGGATATATTACTATTTTCGACATGACAATTAAGTATGTAATATTTTTTTTTTTAAAAACTATTTAAAAATATTTATCTATCAATGTCACTGAAAATGATCTCACAAAGAGAATTCATGAAACTAACAAATTTTAAAAGTGAAAATTGTAAATTTTCAGGGATTGTCATTTTAGCAATGAGTTTCTTGTGGTTTTTCCTGGTTATTTTAGTGAAATTCAAGAACTGAAATATTGAATTAAGTGTAACCAATGGTATCTACCGAATTGTCATGTAATGAAAATATCCAAAAATTACAAAAGACGATACAGTAGAAAATTAATTATTAATGAAAACAGTTTTCGAAGACAATTAGCAAAAATTGAATTTTGCTAAATTGGCCTAAGATTTTCGGTTTTCAGAAAAGATTTACCTCCCTTTTGTTATGATTCAACCTCACTTTTAAAAAAAAATTTTTTATGCAAAACTCCATTTTTACTAATTGTCTTCGAAAACTATTTTCATTAATAATTAATTTTCTACCTTATTTTTTTGTAATTTTTGGATATGTTCATTACTGCAACATGGCAATTCAGTAGACAGCATTGGTTTCACTTGAAACTCAACATTTAGTTTTTTGAATTTCACTACAACAATGAAAAACCGTTACTGTTTCGCCTATTACACATACTGAGGAGTTATATCCCTTGTATGATTTGATAAACATGCTCATGTGACTAGCACCTCCTTTGCTTTTATGATTCACTGACGGGGCTACCCAGTATTGTTTGGGACAAAAGTACATTTCTATGAAATCCCTCTCTCTCTCTACTCTTCTTTTACATCTACCCCGTTTTTATCAACTCCCACTTTTTCTTTTACTCAGCCAATTCTTCTTTTTTAGATAACCAATTTCTCTAGAAATATGTACACTGACAAAACCTCTCCCTCGCGATATTTTGTTGAGACAAAAAAAAGTTGTTTTTTTTAAAAAATGAAATGCTAGATTAAACCTGGTTTCCTCCAGGAACTAGCTTTTGATGCAAAATTCCCAACATAATAAACTGAACTAATTTTGAAATTACAAAGTATAAGCAAACTTGTTCAGTTGCAAGATGGCATGAAATTATTACAAAACTAGACTAATAGAAATCAGGTGTCAAATGCAAATTTATTTCAAAGAGGTAAAAGAAAAAATTTCAAATGTACCGGATCAGTACATAACTTTGGTAATTATGGAATTGTAAAAGGATTTCAGAAAGATTCTTTGATTTTGCATACATTAAACACCAATTTTCATCATTTTCAATGCTGAACCCATTTAATATTGTTAAGGTAAACTAAATCTGCAATCAGATTTACATTCAGAGCAAAATATTTTGCGATTAGGGATATAGGGTTTCCTTTCATACATTCCTGGAAAGTTTAAGCTCTTCAGAAATTTTGATATGGGAATGTTTACTTCTTATGTTATGTGAATATTTATTATTTATGTTTCTTTGGCAAATCAACAAAACACTCTCAGACTACCCGAGAGCTCATTGCTCAGACTTCTTTGCTTAACATTCACAAGCAACATGAATTGGAAGTAATACAAGTTCCTGTTGACATCCCCCCCCCCCAAGTAAGACACTTTATCAGATCTCCATTACTAGCGATTACGATATTATCCCATTGATTACTGTACACGCAATAACCCTTACTCCAGAGTGGCCTCCGGGCCTTGATAAGTGGTGATTTCCTTGTAAAAAAAAAAAAAAAAAAAAAATACATTGAGGACATTGCTAATGCTGCTGCCGTTTATCATGCTAAAAAAAAGTTATACACACGTGAAAGCATCCCATATCTTTATAAAGCCACCATTTGCCCATGATTGAAATAGTGTTGCCACATCTGGACTGGTGCATCTACTACTAGTCTCTCCCTCTAATAAGTCCTGTACTGTCAATTAAGGTCCAACCTCTGTCCCATTACCACAATATTGCATCCCTATGCCTGTTTTAAAAGTATTTTAATGGAATGTGTTCTGATGAACTTATAACGTTTGTGCCCTATCCCTCAATGTACAAACCCCAAACTAAACCATTAAACAACAAAATCCTATCCTTTCACTGTTGAAGTCCTTAGATACCAGAAAACCTTCTGCACTAATAGTTTCTTCCCTTGAACTGTTAAACTTTGGAATTCCCTCTCCGTTTCCAACTTCCCTGATGGTACTAACCTGCAGAAGTTTAAATGTAATGTGAACAGACATCTCACCACTCAATTCCCCACAGACATTATCCTGAAATAGTAACCCCCTAACATCCAAGTGGAAATATGCCTTGTTTAAAAAAAGAGAGAGAACACGGCTGAAAGATCAACATTACATTTGTCAACTGCCAACATTTCAGATATACAAATTGCCATAAAAAATATTAAAATGGAGTAGCTATGAAAAAAAAAAAAAAAAAAAATGTTCATTTTCAGAAGTTGTAAAATTGGTTGCAGTTAAAATTTTTTTTTTTTTTTTTTTTTTAGATTAAATAATTTCATTACTTTAACATTCATGAATGTAGGTTAATCATTTGTATGTATATCAAAGTTTTTAATGTTAAGTAGCAAAAATATACTGCATTAAATTACATCAAACAACTTCAATTAGTCATATGTAACACTGGAATATTTACATGCCACTTCGCAAATCTAGAGTTTGAACTCAGGTTTAGATTGGAGGGGGGGGGAGACTTTCAAAGTATGAGGACGTAAAATTTATTTATTTTTAAATTAATAATTTAAATTAAAGAAATGAAAAGCTAATTATAAATAGGCAAATGCTTGTCAATTTTGTTATCAAACTTGACTAAGAAATTGCGATGTACATATGTATTTTACACACAAAAAATACACAAATCAATACAGGCTTCAAAATTTTGTAGATTGATAACTGATAACTTGAATTTTTTTTTGATTATCCAAACCACTGTTCTCATCTTGGTGCTCATGATATTTTGATTGATGTAACATCCAACCTTTGTTCAAGTACATCTTCTCAAACTCTGCAATTTTATGTCAAATAAGGAAATTCATGCAGAATTTTGGACAGAACCCATTAATCCCCTGGGAATAGATTGTTCTCATTTTATCAGCTTTGACCAAGTAGTGACGATGGACATGAGATGCAATGGATAAACACATTGAATAACAAACGGTTTTAAATGACTGTTAAAGATTCAATCCTCACTACAGGCAACACTAAGGATAAAATAATTACTTAAGACTTCAACAGTCATGACTGAATGAGAACAATGTATGGCATAAAGCATCTAGTTAAAAATATGTGTTTAACTACTTTTAGAAATTGGCTATCAAACTAACCTACCCCTCGCAAATTTTTTTCATCCCTCTTTCTATCAAACTCATCCTTATTTCCTATTTTTCTTGGCCTCCCTATAGAAACTCCTACAACAGCTGTTCTACATCTATTAACCAAAAATTCTTATCCATTCTTTCAATGTAAAAAAAGTGGAAGCTTTACCATTATAAACCAGCATTGTTAGTGCGATTATGTATGAAAGTGAAACCAGACATGTGAGGGTTGAGGATATGTGTTGCATAGAGAAACATGATACGATGAATGTATAATCCAAGTATTAAAGATAGAAGGCAGATGCAGAACAGGAGACTTAGTTGATATGGTCACGATGAGAGAATGGATGCGAGTTCTTGAGTCAATAGATATAGAACAGTTGGCAGGTGAAGATCAAAGATAACACAAAAGTAAGGAGGTGAGCAGAGTTAGTTTAGAAGTCAATTATGTAAAACAGGCCTTAAACCGATGATGCTTAACCAAAACATTTTGCTTTACTACATTAAAATGCTTAAAACAAACTCATTAAATGGAAAGTACATGAAAACTATTTATAAAAAGCATTTTGTGTGTGCATTTGTCTAAGTTTGTTCCTGCAGACTCTGAAACAGCTGGGTCAATTTTTTTTTTTTTTTTTAAATTATACATAAATATATGTTGTGTTCATAAGTGCTAAGAAGGAACAGTCTAATTTTGACCAAAAATAACACCCTTATACAGCCTAACATTACAAGTGTATTTGAGAAGTCAACAGCAGACAAGTAAAAGGGCGTGACATATAAAATCAAGAGTAGATTCTTTCAAAATGATTTTTTTAGAGCATAAATGAACCATAATACTTAACTTATGAACTTGAAACTTTTAATTTAAGCTATTATATAAAATAATTTTATGAAATCAACAGTAGGTTCTCTACAGTGCAATGTAAACTATAATATATTGTGGACTCAATCATTGCAAGAAGACATGTGAAGCTTCCTCCTGGTGCACTGTGGTGGGTCCTTGACTACAGCAGGCAATCAATCGACTTAATTGAAAAGTGGGGGATTTCACGAATTTCGATGACAATAAAAGTATTGGAAATGTGAAATATCTGTTAATTCTCATTTAATCCCAGGCAACGTCGAGTCTCCCTGCTAGTTTACAATATTAAATAAGGTTTCATTGTCTGATTTTTTTTTTTTTTTTTTTTTTTTTTTACGTTTATAATTTAATAAATTTGATTAGGTGCTTATTTAATATTTATAGATACATACAAAATATGTTGGTTCAAAATAAGAAAACTTATGGATAAACTTACTTATCAAAGTAGTATTAAAAAAAAATTGGGGTTCTTTTTTTTTTATTTTTGATTTTATTGTAGTGAAATTTGAAAATGGGAAAATTGAATTTCAGGTGAAACCTACGGTATCTACTATCATAGTAATGAACATATCCAAAAAAGGCAGAAAATTAATTATTAATGAAACAGTTTTCGAAGACAATTAGCAAAAACTGAGTTTTGCCAAAAAAAAAAAATAAATAAAAAAATAAAATAAAAGGAAACTGAAGAGGTTGAATCATAACAAAAAAGGGAGGTAAATCTTTTCTGAAAATCAAATCTTTAGCCAATTTAGCAAAACTAAATTTTTCTAATTGTTTTTGAAAACTATTTTCATTAATAATTAATTTTCTACTATATTGGTTTTTCGTAATTTTTGTTTATGACAATTCAGTAGATGCCATTGGTTCCACTTGAAATTCAACTCCAATAACAAGTATCACTATTTGGAGTCAACTCCAGACCGTATGGCGTCTTCGTATTAAAAAGGAGATAATCTTCTATGACAAATCTGACATGAATATTCCTATTTACTTGCCTCCTGACGAGGGCAGAGTTAGACACAAGGTTAATGCAGGGAAAATCCAGCTCCCAAGATGGGCCACTCTGGACAGGAACAAAAAAGAATTGCCTAAATCATGAAAGATTTCTCCTCCCCTGACCGAGAACAAAAAAAGTGAAGTGTAGCATCAAAATAGATAACTACACTGATCTTCTGAAGGTCAAGCATGCTTGAAATTAATTTTTTAAAGTTTGTTGACTGAATTATAATAAAAAAAAAATTATATTACTATGCAATAGTAATTTTATTTTTTATTATTACAATTCTACTGAATAATTTTACATAATTTGTGGTGTACTTTTTTCACTATTTGTCACTATAAGTAATTATATCTAAGTTTTTCCTATTTTATTTTGAACTGACATATTTCGCATATTTACATAAAAATACTTTATTTTGTGATAAAATAAGGTTTGGAAGCTACAGCTATGAATTTTCGTATTAATCAAAAGCAGAGATTTTTAAAACTGATGCCAGATTTTTTTTTTTTGCTGTTCACATTTTTATTTGCATAGTCCTACTTTTTATAGATTAATTTGCATTTTTAATTAGTTTTTTTTTAGCAATAAAATTTCGCTCTTGTTATTTTATGTGCTCTTTTTAAATGTTTTTTTCTTGTTGTTTTAACCACTGATTAACTCTGGATTAGAACCAAAGTAAAAATTCTCTCAGATGAATCTTTTCTTCACTAATTAAGGACACAGGGAATGTATAGAGCAGTGAAGAGATCAATTTAGACCAAAGGAATACTTGCTTTTGTCCCAATCCAAAGTGACTCTTTTGAATAGTAGGATTTTCCCCACATTAAAAACTGCTCTTGTGGCTAACCGCTGTCGTGGAGAGGCAAGTTAATCGGGGACTCACCACATAAAAACAGTAAATATACAAATACATGTATAATTTAAAAAGTTATTTCTGTTCTTGACCAGAATTCTCCCATATAAAAAAACAAAAAAAAAAAAAAAAAAAAAAAAAAAAACGTATGATACACATACATGCAGTCCAAAAATCATGTTAATTGATCAAATAGTTTTATTAAAAATTCCAAGAAACAAAGGGAGATAACTTCATTTATACTTACTAAATATATTATTAATGTCTATGAATTCTCATTAATCGCTTAAAATTTGATTATCTTTATAAACTACTTGATCAATTCATATGACTTTTGGAATATGTTTTTCATTTTGTCAGTATGTACATCAGTAAATAATAAAATAAAAAAAAATAAATTAAAATGACTGATTTTACCTTTCTTAGATTTTGGTGGAGTGCCTGACCCTGGAGTAGTTTGTGCTAATGGCCCTAAAGCGCTAGCTTTTGATTCACCACCATTAATGTTTTCTGTATTTCCACATCCAGTTGTTTCAGGACTAGTTGTTTCAGCAACGGGCTCTTCTTTCACTTGTGATACTGTCAATGTTTCATCCTTCACATCAGATTTTATAGTTGAAGATTTAATGTCTGATAAATTTAATTTGTTATCTGGTTCCATTTCTTGTTTTATAAAATCCTGTTTAATAATTTCTTGTTTTATACAGTCATGTTTAATCATCTCCTGTTTTAGAAATTCTGGTTTTATTATTTCTGACTTAATTTCTGTTTTTATCTCTGTAGGAGTAACAGTAGTGGTAGTGGCTGTCGTGGTAGCAGTGACTACAGAGGACACACTAGTGGTTGTTATCGTAGTAGTTGTAACAGTAGAAAGTGCTTCCGATAAACATAATCCTGGTTCCTGCTTCACTTTTAATTCAGGCAAGGGTTCGACCGAATCCTGTGGGCAGAAAAGAAACAAAAACTATTAATAAATTAAAAACAATCAGCTTAAGCATTCGAACTATTTTTCTAATGAATGAAAACGAAAGTTTTCTACGAAAAATTTAAATCACAATATTTGCAGGTTTTAAAAAGTAACTGGTGCTTGCACATTATAATCTATATTTATAAAGTAGTGTGAGTATATGTGTGTGTGCATGTACAACTCTTCTACAGCCCACACCACTGGAGCGATTATGACCAAACTTGACATGATGATGGTCTCTGATGATGGTGCACACCATTTTTCAAGGTTAAGGCTGGAACTTTGCTGTACATTCACGTACCCAAGCATACAGCCAAGTCCCATGTGAAGTGCGGGTACTTTGCTAGTCAGATATAAAAAGAATGCATTTAAAGTAAAATATTATATAAATTAGTACCCCCCCCCCCCAAAAAAAAAAACAGTTTAACTAAAATTATATTTTATTCTCTTAGTACAGGTATATAGTATATTATTGCAACCATCTTAATGTTTGTTGGTGATTTTCTGTACAATTAAATGTATAAAATTCTAATAGTTTGCACATAAAAAGGGACTTTTAAAACCTGAAATCAATAAATTTTATTTGACTTAATTTAAAGGAGAAATATTATTTTGGTTGTTGAACATATTAGTGTTCGAACAAACCTCTGGAATGAATTATAGTCAAGCACCAATGTACTACTGTATATGATAAAAAAAAAAATTATTGAATAATAATTTTATAATTTCTTCTATTGCGGCTAATTCTGTATGACAAACTGACTTATATCCTTTGTTTTCAGTTAATTCTGGTTATTTTAAATGAGAGAATGGTGAATTAAGAATATATGATAAGAACAAGGATATTTTTGTGTGTGTGTGTGTGTGTGTGTGTGTGTGTGTGTGTGTGGAGGGGGGATAATTCTGGTATATTTTCTCCATTATTTTTCATAATTATTGGAATTTTTATACTAATTTCGATATGACATGTAATTATGTAACAGTGTTTTTACTAAAAGTGCATTTTTTTGACATCTAATGATAATGCACAAGCACGAAAATAATCCAATCAAACTTAATGAAAATAATCATTGGCCACAAATTTTTAGATGCATCTCTACAGGGCATTCTGCTAAATGGTCCGTATGTTACACCTAAATTTCATCACACATAGATTAAAAAGTCTATAACTTAAATACAAATTTTTTTGCTTACTTAGAGATATCTGTATTAAAAGTGCAAAACTTTCACCATGACTAATGTTTGTGCAAAATTTCAAAAAAAAAAAAAAAAAAAAAAATCCAAATGGTGGTTATTAAGAAAAGTGCAAATAAATAAATGAATGAGCAATTTTGAAGCAAGAATTATCCCAGAAAATCCATTCTGCCAATAACTTACTTCCACATGACTAATGTTTGTACAAAAGTTAAAAAATATTGAAAGTGTGCAAACAAACGAGCAGGAGTTAATTACTGGGTCTAATCTCTCACTTGTTGAGGGACCAATTGGAATAAAATATTTCAAATTAACTTTCAGGTAATGCCTAGAAGCTTTTTGGTTGGCAAAAAAAAAAAAAAAACCCTTCAAAATAGCTTCAAGTTTAGTATAGCAGTGTTGGAACATATCATCTATTTGACCCAAATTGATTGAAGACGTCATGGCTGCAATTTTAAGTTACTATTTTATCAAATTAAAACTATTTTTTTTAGAACTTTGGGGTTCATATTTAAACTTACACTAAAAAGAAAAAAAAAAAAAAAAAAAAAAAAAAAAAAAATTCTTTATTGTCAAAGAATGAAAATGTTATATTTAAAAAAAATCACATAAAATGACCAAGTCGTTTTTCATTTATTTAATCTAATTTACAATTTTTTAGAAATTAACTATTTTTAGCAGCCATTGATGACCTTATTTAGGGAGAAATAGATAAATCTCAGTGGAGTAGTCTGCTCTTGATAGATTTACCTACATTTTGGAATATGCATCTATTAAGTGATAAGTACACTACAAAGGTTTTTCTGTATTTTTCTTTAAAGTAAAATTCTAAATTAAGAACCAAAATTTTTTAGGGATGGGAAAGGTATGTTGGGAAGAGGGCGCTAAATAGCTTTGAAAATGTTTGATCTTTTAATGCATAAGGATTTGCTAAGAATTTTAAAACCAGTTTAAATGACTTTCCATCAAGCATCATGCTCCTAAATATTTTTCACATTTTGAAGTAATCTTTTTTTTTTTTTAGTAGTAGGGTAAGTAAAATTATTTTAAATATGTGTTGTACATAACCCGTCCTAAGGACGGTAAAATTATTTGATATACATGCTGTAAATTACCTATCCTATGGAAGGTATAATTATTTCATACATGTGTAATACCCGTCCTAGGGTAAGTAAAGTATTCTTTTGCTCGAGATAGCAAATGATACATAGACATTAAAAATTCCTCTATCCTAAGAATAATAGGTATGTTCAAAATCAACTTTTTTCTCATTGTCTTATACGGTCTCAAGAAATGCCAAGTAGACCTGCTAGTCTTCTTTTTTAAAAGATAATGTGTGTGTGTCTTGGATGATGGATATCAAAAAATTGCCAAAAAAAAATATTAATTCCTTCACCCTCAACTCACCAGTTTTCTACAAGGGTTGTTTTTTTCCGCCAACATTTTTCAAGTAATCATCTCTTTTCAATTGACTAGCCTTAATTTCCACATTCACGACTTCTGGTTTTGCTATGGATGCATCGGCAAAGACTTCAAATTTTTTTTTTTTTTTTTCTCACCTTTTCCTCCTCCATATTACAGGTTTGAGTCTGCCTGCCTGCCTACTACCACTTTTTTTCTTCCTTTTTTTTTTTTTTTTTTCAATCTTTCTCCACCCAAACTGCCGACCATTTTGATTCTACTACTTTTTCTTTTTTTTTCAGGACCCGGGCAACACCGGTTATCACTGCTAGTTCTATATTAAAACAATAAAGGTTTCTTTTGCAAAACAATATGCAAATTAGTTAACTTTATGATTTAAATTGCATATACATAAGCAATATATAAAAATGATAGAATCCTATCCCCGCCCTCACCCCTTTCATTATCTCATATATTCTTTTTTCACATTCTAACAGTTGTTTTAAGCACAATTGTTTGAATCTCTGTTGCACTTGGTTCACCAGGTATATTTGCCGAGAAACTTTTGAAATTCTTTTATGAGAGTTTCATTAGTCCTATAATTACTGGAATGATGGAGATCTTCCTAAGTTTCCAGTTTCTTCTCATATCGTACATAAGACCATGGTATTTTGCTCATAGCTCTGTTTACCCCAGCACCATTCGGAATACTAACTTCTTTCTCTTTATCCCATATCACTAATAATAATTTAATAGCAGTTTTATAGGAATTGCATAGTCATAGTGGATGGTGTATGACTTATTTCCAACTGTTCTCAGGACTTTCTGCTGAATTTGATATTCAACTTCCAATGGAAATATTTACAGACTCCATTGTGTTGCATTGTATAATAGCTGCCCCCCAGCAGAACCTTATAGGTGCGTGAGGTGATTCACACTACTTCTGTGCGGCAGGACCTGCACTTGTCATTGCCAAGACCACTCATCTTCTTAAAAGTATTGGTCACCAAGCGGTGAGGTTTTTATATTTATTTTCTGTAAATGCAACAATTATTTTCTATAAGTGCAGCGATCCTCTTTTTAGCTAGTTTACAGAGCCTTATGGTGAATCATGGGTGAATTAATTCAGAATACTTAGCACACTATTGGTTGGCGCATTCTTCTATTGCGAGTAACTGAATATATGGGTTTAATCTCACTATCAGTGCAAAAAGTGCACTAAAATTTAGATATACATATAGAAGTCACATTATTCAATTTTTTTTTCTCTGTCCGAATGCATCAGAGAGGATTGGATTCCAGATTGTATTGTTATGACTGAACTTATGTATTCAAAACCTGAAAGTTTCATCTCTCTGTTGTAGATATTGATAGTGTGAGACTAAGCAAGCAACCTGTGTCATAGACGTACATCAGAAGTAGAAATGAGTCATTGAATGCTTGACAAAAGCGCATTGAGAATAGTGGTGATTACATAGAAAAATACATTCTGGAACATAAAAGATTGCTCATTTTAATGGTACTTCTCTGGTCTTCATAGTTCTTTAAGAAAGCTTTACTTTTAGAATGACTCTGGTATAATGAAGATAAAGTGTGATTAGTTTTTTTGAGAAATAATCTATTTACTTAACATTTAGAATTATGAATTATAAATTTGTAGTCTTTACTATAAAAGCCAATAACTTTAAAATCTAATAAACTATTCTTTGCCATAAAAAAGTGTTGAATAGTGAAATGTGAAAGCATAAGTATCTACTTTTATCACAAATATTAATTTTTCAATATTACATAATTTCTCACCTGTCTGTTAAAATGTATGTATGTATATCTGCCCAAAAACTTTCGACAGAGGTTATGGATTTCCACAAAATCGGTATCGTTTTGAAGCTCAACCTTTCAGCTGACAAATATTGAAAAATTGACTAAAACATTAATTCTTTCACCCTCAACAGGGCACTTTTCTACAAGGAGGGGGGGGTCACTTTTTTCGCCAATATTTTTCGAAAGTGTTGTTTGTGATGGACACGACGGCAAAGAAATCATTTTTTTTTTTTTCACATTCTTTTCCTCCTTCACGGTACAGGGGTTCAAACCTGCCTGCCTACTATTACTATTTTTTTTTTGCTCAACATATCGCCAAACACCTAGGCAATGCCGGGCACCCAGGCTAGTCTATTACATGAATCTCACTTGTCTGTTTGAATGTATGTATGTATATTTGTTTGTACTGTATGCGCGTTGAAGTCAACCATTACAAAATTTATTGAACACGCAAAGGGAGATAACTCCAGTTAAAGCGTCGACACTCCCTCCCCATCTTTAATTCTAGCTTTTCTTCCTTAAAATTCGAACCTTTTGCTCGGTATCATAAATTGTTTTTTTCGCTGTAAAATAAAAACTACTTGATGAAATTAAGTGAAATTTTTTGTGGGAGAACTTCGTTCCATAACGGATACATACAATTTAAACTTTTCGATATTTTCATTTTTTAATGTCTTGGTTATCTTAACCTTGACCAAAGGGAAGATAACCAGAGTAGACTAGTTACATTCACATTATATTCATACTACCTGATATAGGATTTATTTTCAAAGAATTTTAGAACAATGTTTTAAAAAAATGTTGATACATACTGGCAACTGTTTTCCTTTGGACATCATCATCTCTGGTTGATTTGGCTGTGTCATTTGTTTTGGTGTCAATGGCTGAGGTTTTTGAGGTGTTAGTGCCTTTTGACCACTGCCACCCTTTTGAGACTGGGGCAAAACTTTCTGTGGGGTGTTGGACTGTGGAGTTGTAGGTTGTGAAGGGGGTTGTGGTTGTTTTGGTGTATGTTGCTGTTGTGGTGTAAGTGGCTTCTGGAGTGAAGTTTGTTGAGGTTGTGGTGTGCTTTGCTGCGACGGTTGAGATACTTGGGGTGGCTGTGGTTGAAGAGTAGCCTGTTGTTGTTGCTGTTGTTGTTGTTGCTGTTGTGGTGGTGGTGGTGGTATTGGAGCTGGTTGTTGTGGCTGCTGCTGATGAGGTTGCATAGGCTGCGTTTGTGGTGGTAGTTGCATAGACGGCTGCATGTGTGTCTGCGGAAGGGTTACTTGTTGTTGAGCTGTTGAAGGAACGGTTGGAAGAGGCTGTGTTTGTGGCTGTTGAGGAATTGACGGATGCGCCTGAGTCTGGCCAGGTGTTGTTGGTTGCTGAGGAATCGACAGTGGTTGAGATTCAGAAAGTAACCCACTCAGTTGTGAAGGAATTGTTTGGAGTGGCTGCAAGAAAGAAAGAAAAATATAATTAGATTCACAAAAATTCATTAAAATTCTTTTTATGAGAACAATTTTGAAATGGATAAGAAATACTAATGACTCCTCCAGCAAATTTCTCTGACTATTATCTGAATAAACACTAATGCCAGCCTTAATAATAAAGGAAGAAATGCACAGAAAAAAAATATTTAAGAATATACTATTTTCTTAAATTAAATCTAATTCTTTTCTCTAAAAGGGATATAAATAAGACAAATTTCTGTAAAAAAAGGGGTTTTTGTCCAGAATTCCTACTATATTAAAAAAACTAAAATAAAAAATCTGTATGATGCATGTACCAATGATGAAAAGAAAATATAATTAAAAAAAATTACAAACTGATCAAGCAATTTTATTTTTTATAAAGAAAATCATTTTTAAGCAATTAATAGAAATTTGTAGGCATTACAATATAAATTTAGTAAATATAAATTATTGTAGAGTTATCTATTGAAATTTTTTTCCAAAGTGATGGGCAAGATAATCGTTTTTTGATTGCTCATAAAATTTGCTTTTCTTTATCTATATAAATAAAACAGTAGATGTATGTGTGTGAGTGTATGTGGAAAAATTTAAATGATAAACTTGAACTACTGATCATATAACACCAAAATTAACAGGAAATAGTAATCATATACCAAGGATAATTTATAACAAGTTAAATCTTTGTTTGGATAAATGAATAATGCATACAGAAATATATAGGCAAGTTGAAATGCAAAATGTTCATTTCAATATTTCTATTACTTTTGCACATGTGCAAATTCATTCATAGCTTCAAGCTTAAATTTAAATCTTTCTTATCTATCTCTTGATAGCTCAAACGATAGGGAATGCGGATGGAGCACTAAATGTTTTGGTTTCGATTCCAGTTGATGGCACCCAAGTCCTTTTTATTTTATTTTTCTTAATCTGTACTATAGTGGGTAAAATATTCAATAGAGAAGCTCTGTAATAATAAATAAGAAATCTGCATAAATTTAAATATATTTAAGCACATTTTACGACTAGGCAAGCCTCCCCACTCTTGTTAAAAATAATACTTGATCGATTTATGTGATTTTTACAATGTCATATTTTTCTTTTATCACGGGTACACACATCGTACAGATTTTTCTTTGTTTTTAATATAAGAGGAATTCTGAACAAAACCAAAACTATTTTGCAAATATTCCCTTTCCACTCAAAGTTTATCACTTCTCATTTTTGGCTTTTACATTTTATCAGATTAATAAGCATAAAATTGTGAATTCCTTCAAAAGATAAAAAAAATTCTTGAGAAATAACAAAAACGCTTAATTCAACCTTCAAATTCTAATTTTTTTTTCAATCAAGGGGCAATGAAATTTGAGAAAAAAAAAAAAAAAAAAAAAAAAAAAAAAGTAAAAAATAGGTTTCAAAAATACTTTAAATTTGAGTTGTAGATTTATGATAAAAAAAAATGTAGATTTTCAATGTTGCAAGAGTTTGAAAAATAATTGTAAGAATAACAATATGTACTTATGAAAATCACTTTTACAATTATAGATAGGCTAATTAAATAACCTGCAATAATACTAACTCAGCAGTGACAATAGTGTAGCACATAAAATATAATTTAAATAAGTGCCATTAAGAAACATGGTAAAAAAAAAAAAAAGAAAGAAACTAGCAGGAGTAGGAAGAAATGATAAAACAGTGCGAAATGGAAAAATTAAAAAATCTACGATTAGACCAAGAGTATATAAATGAGACTAGGCTAGTTGCCCCCCCCCCCCAAAGCACATCTGCCCAAATAATCAGTCAAGTAGCAAAACCCTACCCCTTCACTGAGATTCCTGGATGCTGCAAAGCTTTCTATTCTAATAGTTTCTCTTCTCAGACTGCTAAACTTTCACATTCCACCTCTGTTTTCTGCTTCCCTGACTGTACTAACATGCAGAAATGTAAACGTGATGTGAACAAACATCTCCCATAGTGTCTTGTTGACAGGATCCCAAATAGTAGTCCTTTACGTCCAAGTGGCGGTAGGAATGAAAAAATTGTTATGTAAAAAAAAATTTTTTTTAAAAAGTTCAAGACAGTTTATTTATTTCTGTTCCAAGAAGTTAGACACAAAGTCAGGTGAGGTTTTAAGTTTTAAAAACTTACTTCACAAGTTTTAATTTCATTTTTTTAAATTTATCAAATTTTGTTAAAACTTGTTTTTCTTTGTATGTGCGTTTATAAAAAGAATGCTCCAAGTTCATTATTTCTGTCAGGAAGGATTTTTGAATATTATTCATAGGTTTTTAAAATTATTCATTGCTCAATTACATTTTCTAAAATTATTGATTGTTCGATTTTATTTTCACAAAGTTTTTGATCATTCGATTTTAGTTTGTTCATTCCCTAAATAAAGTATTTGTCTCCTGTTTCAAACATACAAAAATTTTGCATAAATAAAATAAACACAGGAATTATGTATGTAGTTACAAACTATTTAATATAAAATACATACTAGAATTTGGACACACACACATAACAACTGCAGCAAAGACTTTTCGCCGGGGTTCTCAGGGTGTGTGAGTGTGGGGGATTACTATTCTTTAGAACTTTTTATATACTCTCTAAATCATAATATCTACGATTTGCGAATTGATGTTGTATCTACATTTATTTTGATTGACTTTTATAAAATTCATGCTATTCCTTCCTCTTGCATGTTTGTTTGGCTTTTTCATAAAAAAAACAAAAAAAAACAAAAAAAAAAAAAAAAAAAAAAAAAAAAAAACACTGAATCGAAAGCATCGTGCCAGGATGTCCAGAAAGCAATCAGCTTTGATCAATGTCAGGGAAACCCCTCATATCAGACAATTGATATTCATTTGGACACTTCCTTTTTGTGGGGAGCTGGTTTTCCCCAATAAATTTCAATGCTTTTCATTTCCCATGGCTCTCTAGCCCCCTGCTAATATATATGTAATGTTAAAAGTCCACGTCTGCTTCTAGGTAGTGATTTAAAACGTTATGAGGGTTTTTTGAAGCATGAAAAATGATGTTACATTTTGTATTTAATATTTTTGTTACTTTTTATATTTCAAGCGGACCTCTGCTCTTGGTCACAAAAAAGTATCCTTACATATATACATAATAAGTTTAAAAAAAAATCATCTTCATTTATGAGATCATGCTGATTAGAGTTTATGGTTGTTTTTTTTTTTCTTTTAACTTATATTTTTGCTTTGCTACTCACTGTGCTTTTCCACTTAAGATTTCCTATAGAAATTGCTTTATTCTTTATGGATATAATATTCTCTTTCTAATATATATATATATATATATATATATATGCCCAGTCTATAACTATATTTGAACAGATCATTATTAAATCTGAATATAGGTTTTAACTGGACGATCATGATAAATGAAAACAAAATAGAAAAAAATTTATATAACAAATAAACCCAAAGTAAAAGCAATGTTTGTTACATATGCAAAAAAGCATTTTAAAATGTGCAACTCTTTGTGCAGTCATGTGTCAGACTAAATAGTTTTCATGAGGTTATTAATTTTACTATAAATCCTCATTAACAAAGTTTATAATTCTCAGAATGTGCATTACTTTATAACATATTTCATTGCAATCAGGTTTCATTTTTTTTTTTTTTTTTTTTAAATATACATTAAAACAATAGGCTTTTATCCAGAATTCACTCTATATTAAAAATAAAAGTGTATAAGGTATTGTATCCACAACAGAAGTAAAATATCACATTCCAAAAATTACATAAACTCATCAAGTAGTTTTATTTTTATAAAGAAAATGTTTAAGTGATTAATAGGAATTTGTAAACATTACAATATAAATAAATAATGAATTATTGTCAAGTTATTTCCCTTTTGCTCGAGTTTTTTTTTTTTTTTTAAATGGACAATACAACCACTGTTGGGTTACTCATAAAATTTGACATTCTAATTTAAAAATACAACTCCTTGATCATTTGTGATTTTTGGAATATATTTTTATGTCATCACAGATATGAACATAATAGATTTTTCTTTAATTTTGTTTTTTTAATATAGAGAGAATTCTGAACAAAAATCAAACAATTTTTAATGTTTTAATTACAATATTTCCAGTTACGTTAGAGATATTCTTTCACACAAAAAATGCCCAAGTGGCCATGTTTTTGGCATGCTTAAACACCCCTTTTTTGAGAAACATACCCCCCAATTATTTCAATATCTCACGTAACAGTAAACATAGTAATCAAAAAATAATTATCAAGTGAATTTGATAAAGTTGTTTTAATAAAAGAAAAAATAAATATAAGTGTTCATACATCTACGTGATACGAAGGACTTGAAGCAATTATTGCCGAAGGCGAAACTGACGATACTACAGGTGATGACAAGGGTGGAGATGGTGTTGGGTTTGTACTTGCCGGACCAGAACCACGACTGACCGCAAATTGTGTTGGCACATCTACCCTATTTGGTCGCACACTGACTGGAGGAGGAGGTGGCGTTGTGCGAAGAGGTAGAGAAGGTGCCATTGGCAGTCTTTGCATAGGAGTTCCTGAGGGCAGTCCGTAAGGATCAGGAGGACTCTGCAATTGAGTTGGTAACCGCTGACCAGAATTCAACAGAGGACCATCTAAGTAAAAAGAGACAGGATTAACATGAGAAAAATTAAAATTGGAATGATAAAAGAATCAATACTATACTTTATACTATGTATTAAATAATAATAAAATCTGAACTTAGCTTTATAACATAGAAAAAGTTATACTTATAAAAATTAATGTTATTTTCTAAAAAGCTTAACATTTTAGTTTATGTATGAAAAAAAAAAAAAAAAAAAAGATACATATTTATATAGAGATGCGAGTGAAATATATCAGTTCAAAATAAAATAATAGGAAAACTTATGAATACACTTATTACTGAACACCAAAAAATAAGGGAGTAGAATTTCAATAAAAAAATTCAAGTCACTTTATAACGCTGAGTCTATGAATTTCAAACAGGATTGTGTGGAGTCTTTCTATTAGATTATTTTCTACTCCATGCTAGTTTGACACGAATGCCGTTTGGAATTTGTGGATTCCAAATATTAAATTAACTTTATCAAAATTCTACTCTTATTTGCAATCATTTTTGGTGTACACTAATACTTTCTCTGATAAGGAAGTATTATTTTGAATAAATACATTTCATTTGAGTAGCTATATAAATAAGCACTAAGAAAAATTACTATAAAACTATCTAAAAATGAGAAAGTTTAAGCAATAAATTAAATAAATTGAAGCCCTTCGAAATGATAAAAAAAATCTTACAATAGATTAATGGTGGAAGTCAATGTTCGTTTCTTCTTATAACTTATTAACCATAGTTGTGTCTGAGGCTAACATTTCATTAGGATATATATATATATATATATATATATATATGACTTCCTTCAGTCTTGACAGACTATGGATACCCACTGTAAGGGGCCTGCACATGAAATTTTTGTGGCAAGAGTTGCACAATCTCCAACCACACCTCTCGAGTCGACATTGTTGGATACCAGTGGAGGTTCAAAATGACTGGAAACAATGTTGAGATAAGCAGAAAGCATATACAGCGCCTCAAATTTCCAAAAGGTCACCCATCTGGTACTAGCCAGGCTCAATGTTGCTTAACTTTGATCATCTGATGAGAACCAGTGTGTCAACGTGATTATGCCGTATTCCAACAAACCAGCCCGGATCTGATCTTGACATCAAACAAAACCAAGCAAAGATCACAAGAGAAATAAATTATATCACTATGTGGTTCACTGGGAAGAAGAAACCTATATAACTCTCCATCCAAGTGTTTAAGGATTTTCCTTACTTTCAAAATCATGAGCAATTAAAGTAGTTAAGAATAGGTTTCTTCTTCCCAGTGGACCTCATAGTGATATAATTCATTTCTCTTGTGATCTTTGCTTGGTTTTGTTTGATGTCAAGATCAGATCTGGACTGGTTTGTTGGAATAACTAGTTTTGTTACTCATGATAACATCACTCTAAGACAAACCTTTACTTTGAATTTATAAACCATCATGCAGCCATGATGTTTGACCTTCAATGACTATTTTTATTTGAATATTCAGTAAGGGGAAACATATTCATGTCAGGATATCTTGACAAACCCCAATAGAGAGAGAGAGATTGAAGAGACCTGAGGATGGCATCTAGTGGGCATTAAGTTTTAGATTATTTGGATCAGTTTGCTTTGTAATATTTTGAATAAATTTGGTTACGGTTTCTGCAGGTTATGAGGATGTGTTTCACAGTAAAGGGGTATTTTACGTTTGAAGTGAAGAAAGGGGCTAAATAAATAGGAGCGGGTGAGGTAGGCATGTCAAACACAAAGTCAGATTCATATGAATTGATGTACAGGAAACCTAAAATGACTCCTAATAATTTTTCAAGGTTAAGAGGAAAACAAACATCTCAAGAGAAACTGGGTTACATCTTTGTAAATATTAGTATACAAATTTAATTTGAAAATTTAAAACTGAATGATATTGAATGATATAATATAATTTTTTTTTCTAAATGATTTAAAATCTTTTTTTTTCTGAGACTTTCAATGTAAAAACAACATATTCATAGAAAAAGACATGTTTTTTTCTCTTCATTTTGTTGCAGGTGGTACTAACCCGAGGGGGTTGGTCTCTTGTGTGGAGAGAGAGAGAGAGTGAGAGGGAGCGAGAGAAAAACATCTTTGTTACAATAAACAGAAGTCTTTTTAAATACTGAACATATCAATGTGAATAACAGATTAAAAATAGTTTTGTCACTTACTTGGCTGACCTGCAGGACGCATTGGTATATTAGGTTGGTTAGCTGGAACAGGTTGCATATTTTGCTGTTGTCGTTTCATTCTTTTCTCCTCTAATTCCTTCTGTATTTTATAAATTTTCTCAGCTAATAAATGATAATACTCTTCCTGAAATTAAAAAAAAAAAATTAAAAAAATAAGATATTAAAAAAAGAAAAAGAAAAAAAAAACTTTCAAAGATCTATCAAAAGAAACATTCAATATATTATCCTATGAATTTAAAGGAAATGCCTTTTAATACATGTTGCATACTACTTAGCAGTAAGACCTCTAGATACAAGATGTTAAATACATAAGCTTACTTGACAGAATTTAACCTCTAAGGTCAGAAGTCACTACAGAAAGTTAATTTTGTTTTATTTAATTATGTGAACTGATTTTGAAGTGAGACCAGACAGAAGAGGGGAAGGGGGGGGTAGACTTTTAACGAAGAAACACATGATGTGAAGTCCAAGGACTTAGGGTTCCTGATTCACTAGTGAGTATAGTCCAATCAGAAGCAACTCCTAGCTAAGGAAAAATGAATATCCAATATAATTAAGATAAATAAAATATAGTTTAAGTTTGAATTGTTTTTTTCATCTTCAAGAACATGTTCAGCAATGATGTCCAACCCTTTCTCTCTTCCATTGACATACATCTAATATTGATCATGAAAGCTTACTTTTAGAGCTGGGAGCTCCACAGTTAAACCCACCCCCCTCTCAAACTTTTGAATCATGCAACTGAGAAGCATGATTGGAATCATGCTAACAAATATTTGATCTTCACAGATTTTTTAAGAAAGTTAATTCAACTATTTTTGATCCATACCTGATACGATATGTTAGAAAACACAACGAAAATATGTTTGTATGACAAACTGATAAGTATTAAACAAAACAAAGTAATAAGATGACTGATAAGATACCATTCACACAAATACTTTTATTTATTTTTCAACATATCTTATCCTAAAGATATGGATCAGAATATCATGGCATATATTTCCAAATATAGTTAATTTAATTCCCTTCAAACATCTGAAAATCCAATATTTGTGAATAGGCAGCTAGCTATGCACCCCAACTATACCACAAAGAAGTCTATAGTATAGTTAGTAATCTTTTGGAGGGCCAAAAAGCTCTGCTGATTATAGGCTGATGGCCAAACAGCTGTGACTACATGGTCATGGAGGACAAATATGTATAAAAAAAAAAAAAAAAAAAAAAAAAAAAAATTTAAATATACAATTATATTTAAATGATACCACTTATTTTACTTTAGGAATAAATAAATGAAAAAAAAAAAAATAATAAAAATAATTCCGAAAAAATATTTCTGTATTGTGCTCCAAAACAAAATTCAGTCAAGGCCTGGAGGTTACTGACAGTTGGTATTGAATGTTATGTCTTGACTACTCCATGGAAAGGAGCTTTTATTAATCCAAATAATTCCAGGGGTTACTTTAAATCAATTTATCTACAAGCTGTTGATACTGTAAATGTTTTATCAAGTGTAGAAACCAACAATAAACCACTTTGAAGAAAGCTAATAATAGCTTATGGTTGAAATGATTTTTATTTAAGAAAATTCATTTAGCAAGGAGGAAAATATGAAAATGAAAATATATCAAGTTAATAAAAACGTAATACTAAAATAAACTTTCTTTTTCAACTATAAATAACTTAAATAAGTTATAAAAATCAAAAACAAATCTGAGAAACTTACTCTGTCATTAGCTGTTTCATACATGTCCCCTTCAACCTTCTTGGCATAATCGACTAGATTCTTCATTCTCCTGTCCTTATATGCTGCAGGATCAGGAGTAGGAAATATTGCATGTACTCTGAAAAAAAAAAAAAAAAAAAAAAAAATAAATAAATAAATACGATAAAAAATAAAATATCAATGTGATGGCAACCTTCTGTCTCTTGAGACAATGGCATTCTGCACCTAGTTTGGTTTACTACAGCGTCTGCTGTGGCTAACCAAGTGCACGCCTGAGCAGATAAGAGAACTTCGTTTGGCGATTTATCAGTGTCCCCTTCTTGGCGTTGCAGGTAGACTCCAACGGAAAGGCAAGCCAATACAGTTGGTGCCAGCGCGGCTGCAGGAGCTGCCAGAAAGCTTCAACATCTGCTTATCGGTCTCCAAATCGGATTTTTTGTCAGGGTTTACTCCCTTAGCCTTTACCAAGGCATCCACAAGGCAGTGGGGCATTTTCATGGTACACAACAAATAATGAAATGACCAAAATAAAAACTTTTTATTATTATTATTATTATACAATATGTTTCTCTCTGAGGAAAATAAAAGTGTAGAATTTGTATTTAAAAAAAAAAAAAAAAAAAAAAAAAATTATTTACACCTAAACATAATTCAAAGTAAAAATTTATAACCCCCATGTACTTCCTGTAGTTTTATATGAATTTGAATGTCAACTGTACTCTAAAATTACATCAGAAAGTAGACCTTCCAAAGCCATTATAATTGATTATAAACTATCTGATCACATCAGTATAGCAGAGTTGCAAAAACTCACTAGCATCTCATCAATATCTTCTGTCATCTAACTTAAAGTCTTGAGATTGTTTGGTCATGTTAAGCGTTTCAGTACAAAATATGCACTGATGGCATTGTTCAAGGAAGCCACTCGAAAGATAGACAAAAGAAAATATAGTTTGACTTTTGTGAATGGGCAAAATTGATCATAAACCAAGCGGACATCTTGGTCAAAGATCGTAAAGCTAAGAGAACACTCAACGATGTTAGTTCATATTTTGTAGCTAGCAGAGAAAATGTTTAAAATATACAAATACAAGAAAGTTTTATATTATTAAGCATTTTTTTTTTTTTTAAAATATATGTGTCACATAACATACTAATTTTATTTAGCTTAGAAGTACATTGAACAGTTTAAAAATTATTCTTTCTACAATAAAGTTTCATGATAAAGTTTTTTTTCTATATATTTAAAAAAGGAGAGAGAAGCTCTAGTTCTTGAATGATTTTTTTTTTATAAACAAAAAAAAAAAAAGAAAGTTAACTGATTTAATATCTTACGCATAAAGTGATAAGACTTAATCACGTACACTAAAGTTCTCCTCCGCTCAGGGATGGAAAGCATAGAAGCCACCTTAAACCAGACACTGTCTACGCTGTGCTGGACACCTTGCCCGAATGCCCCAAAATCACCTACTAAAGCAAGCTCTTCATTCAGAACTTGCTATTGGAACTAGACTCCATGGCACACCAAAACGCCTCTTTAAAGATCAACTGAAATCTACTCTTAAGGTGACCAAAATTGATACAAACAACTTCGAGAGCTGGAGAAGAATAATATATGTGGGGTGAACAAAAAAAAAAAAAAAAAAAAAAGCCTAAATAAAAGCTGGAGGTCAACAACCTGTAAACCCTCCTATCCACTGTGGTGGCTGCAGCCATCTCTTCCGTGTACAGATAGGACCTTTTCTGCATTGTATGAAGTATCAATAAACAAAATGTATACTTGTATCCAAGTTCCGCCAACGATAATGACAATCCATAAGGAACCCTAGTCAGTATCCTTGCACTATATGCTGGAAGGGTGTTAAGAAGCAACGTGATACCATGTAGCCTGCACCTATGCAGGTCACAAAAAATACACTGACCTGAAGAGGAAGTTTGCCCCAAATCCCAAATGTAGATGTAGAAGACATGTGCATCCTATTCCCATAAAGAGATGGTACTATATGATAATACCCTGAAGGTACTAGCCCTTTCTGCTATCTAGAAGATGATAGCAGTGAACTCAATACAGGCACGAGAGTGAAGGCAGTTTGAGTAAAACTCACAAAATTTTGCTCAAGCTGTTTACTCTGATAATATCATCAGCTGTCCCTCTCTACATCTGAACTAAGTTTCTATAACAGCTCTACTAGGAACATCATGATATATGGTAGTGAGTGTTTGGCTCTCAGTCATCTTTTGCTCACCTACAGCACAATGAAAGATCCATGATTAGATGTGAAATCTGACCAAACCCAACACAGAGGATTTGTTAAAACCACTACACTTGCACAGTATGGCGGTTATTCTTAGAATAACATAACAACATAGAATTGATTACTGATATAGTCATGCGAAATGTTCATCTGTTAATAAACCGTTGTAAAAGCATGAATTTCTAAATCGCAGGAAGGTTGACCGATCAAGGAAAACTTGAAAGCAAGTGATTGGATAAAACTGCACAGAGCGGAATTTGGAGATTGTTGACCCGCTGAACAGCGAAAAGTGAAGAGTAACCTTGTGCGAGATCAGAAAACATCTAACCTCTGAAAAGTGATGTTAAAGAAGAAAGATATACTTACAACCTATGAACAAGATGATTTCTTAAATCTTGAGTGACACACTGATGCCAGGACTTTGATCCTCGACTAGGTTGATTCAAAGCTTGAACTCCAGTGTTGGCTGCAACACCACTTGTAACACCAGTAAATAAAACACCAGTACCCTGTGGTCTCTGTAACATATCTTGCCGTTGGGCATTCTGGTTATTAGGATTTAACTGCGTTGATAACATGCCAGGCTGAGCTGGTACTTGGCCTGAAATATATGAATTTAAGTAAATTAGAATCTGGAAAAGTCAAATATTGTATAAAAATACAAACTAACATTGTGCAGAAAATCTTTTCAGATGACTTACAGTGGAACGTAGAATTATGAAAGTGATTAAATGTAACACATACCTGGTTGAGTGGAGAGAGTTGATCGAATTGGAGGAACGGTATTACCACTCGTAGCCTGCTTGTATGTAAGGCCAAGAGCATCATATGCACGCTGCAGATCTCTAACGCCAGGAGATTGGGTGCTAACAGGAACAGTAGGCGTCTGCTGGACCACTGGAAAAAAAGGAAAAAAGAAAGGGCTCAGATAATATAATCCATTTTATAATTCTATATTTCATGCAAAGTAAGCTTTATTTATTTTGGAATAAACCTTTTAGAATTATTACAGAAGCACAATACCTAATACAGGGCTCTACATTGAGAGTGAAACAGTCGTGAGTTATTTTTCAAAGTGGCGATTAGAAATAATGAAACACTTCTCTTTTAGTGATTGTATTTATTTAATTGAAAATCTTCCAAATATACTGAGCAAAAAATGTCTAACCTTAATTTGTTTTTATAATAAAACAGGCAAAGTCAAATTATTTAAACAATAAAAGATTTAACAGAACAATATATATATACATATATTTTTTTTTTTAACGAATGTATTTTATAAAAAAAAAAAAAAAAAAAAATCTGAAGAAATTCAAATGTTTATACCCTCCAGTTTCAACATAAAATTCGGTGCATATTTAGAATTACACTTATTTAGAAAAATAATCAGAAATGTATTTATGATGTACATTCTCATCCCAGAACAAAGATGTCATATTCTAAAAATCATGTGGGTTTGGCTAGTAACTTTTCTATTTGGCTAGTAAATGAAAATGTTTAGTTGTCAAAAGGTCAACTAAAGATAAATTTGTTTGTAGAGCCCTGTAATATAAACAATTTATTATATACAATTAATTGGACACAACTTGTTATTTTGCAAATACCTTTCACATGAATATTGAGGCATGTAATTTATAATATGATAGGGCATCTTATGTTCACATGAACATTATCCCCCATAGATTAAAAATGAGATCAGCAAAAATAATTGGTGAGTAATCTGATATTAAAAGAAAAAAAAAAGAAAAATTCTGACTTTATTCATTTTAAAATGAATTGTTCCAAAGTCAAATTAGTTTGTACTATCACCTAAAACAGTACACAATAAAAAATGTGATGTTGGTTTTTATCAATTTGAAAAAATATTTAACTGACAATTATTTTTATGGTAAGACAGAATATTGACTGTTTTAATAATTAAATTGCTAGAAATTTTAATAAAGAAAAAAAAAAAACATCCATCTTATTTTAGAATATTGAGCTGACAATGATTTATTTCTATAGTAATTTGTTCTAAATAGTATTGACCATAAGAGAGACTTATTATTTTAAAAAGGAATATGAAATTTCTATTGGGTATTGCTAGTTAAGGATAATGGATTTGACAGTCACTTTCATAATACACTGCAAGGATAAAGGTTCTGCAAAATAGACAGCAATTCCTGTTTTACTAATAAAGTTGTTTGTTTGTTTGTTTTTGTTTTACGGCATATCAAATCTTTCCAGGTTATTTAATGCTAAATCCAGTTATTTTGAAAAAAAAGCTTTTAATAGAATATTTTTTTTTCAAGTCAGTTTCTAATAACCCATAGTTAAGACCTTAACAGGTACTATCAGACCTGAGAGCAATGGCAATTAAAGGGTGGCTCCACACTCCCCAAAGCCTGCAAGCTGGGGCCTCACCAGGACTATTTACCAATAAAGCGTTTACCCACTGATTAAAGAATTGGAGTCGGAGGTCGACACATAAGCTGTTCCATAATTTGCAAAATACAAACATGTAAGTTATGCTTGTATATTAAAATATTTCCCATTTAATGACAGATCAATTTGGGATCAAAGATTGTTAAAAAAAGTATTGGATTTATATCTTACTGTTAATAATTTATTGCATTCATTTTTATTTATTTTTTTATTTTTTATTTTTTTAAAAATCTAAAGCTTAAATATTTTGTAGCTTAAATATTCTAAAAGTTGTGAAATGGTATTGTAAAACAAAGTCGTACTGAAGCATATAAAAAGACATGTGAATGAAATTGGAAAAGTTCCAGTCAGAGAGTAATCCTACTCTTTCCTGTAAATTTGACTAATGAAAAACAATACCGAACAGAATTAAATATAAATTGCTTGTGTGTGTTAAAGAACTGATACATGAGTTATCTTATTTGTATGCAGTTTTTAGTCAATGATACAAAGAAAAATCTCACTCTATAGTAAGAACTAACATATATAAAAATAAAATAAATACATGTGTTTCTATTCTGTCATGTAAAAGACATGTGCTCTTTTCTGAACATAAAAAGAAAAGAAAAAGACATTTGAAATAGCGAGGGGAAGCAAGAATGCAAATAGTAAGTTAGATAACCCCATTAAATTTACTAATTAAATTTACCATCTAAAATTGATTTGGAAAGAAATTTTCCACTGAAAACATAAAAAAAAACAAAAAGTGTGCATTTCATTTTTCTTTAAGTCATAGGAAATGCTAATTTATAGATATGAAAAATTAAATTACTAACATAAAATAATTTTTTTTTTTTTTTTTCACCATTTGAGTGTACAATCAAGTTGCATAATGCTATTTTATATAATTTTTATAATAATTTTATAAAGACTTTTATAAAATACGTTTTCTTTTTTAATTTAGAGAAATAAAATGGATATTTGAAGGTGATGAAGACAGAAGAATAGAAAAGAAAAACATGAAAACGGAAGAGAGCAAACATTTCATGCATTGGCAAAAAAATCACGCAAACTTTTTTTTTTTTTTTAAATATTATTTAACAGGAATAATACTTTACTTTATATTTTCTATATTTCAGAATTATCAATAGCATCCCTTGCAATTACATAACAAATGAAGAGGTGCACAGTTATTGTGACTATGAAGGCTAACTACAGCAATATAAAAATAGAACCATATTTAAAAACTGCTTGATCATTTGTTTATAAAGATTGAAGATAAAAAGGAATCACCATTATCAAAAATGCAAGGAACATTAAGACGCTTGAGTTTATTCAGTAAGTATAGTAACTCTGAAAGATTTGTGAGGTTGATTGCAAAAGAAAAATGTGTCAGAATGAACAATCTGAAATGTTCATAAAAGACATCAAATTCAAATCTTATGGGATAAGTAAAGGTTGTTATACATCAAAAAAGATAAAAATAACTTAACCAGGGCTAATAGACTTTTAAACTACCGTATATTTCAGCATACAAGGCCACTGTCAGATAAACGAGGTACAAAATTGGAGCAAATTTTAATAAATTTATCATACATCGGTTTGCATAAGACGGCTGCTAAATCACGAAACCATGTTTGTTTAGCTTAGGCAAGAGATTGCAGCACCCGGTATCTTATGAAATATTGGATTTTAAAGATGATTTAACTTTAAGGGTCATCTTATATGCCAGAATACACGGTAAATTTCAAAGCAATTATTTTCATAATCACATGACTTCTAACATTTGGTCTCCTAGTAACCCCAAACCTTTATCTTTTTTGACTTCTATCGGTAAGGAACTATAGATAGTAGAGGTTAACGAGCACTCTAACATTAAATAATTCAGTAAAGTCTTCATAGAGCAATGTCCAATAAGAACAAGGACAACCTTATCCTAGTGTGTAGGTGATTATCTATATAAAAACTGATGACGCAAAATATTTATTTTGATTAAAAAAAAAAAAAAAAAAGAAAAAAGAAAAGTCCCCACTGCCCCCAAATATGTTATGCATTTTCTTTCTTTGGAAATTGTAATGCTGGGTATGAGGCAGCCAAATCATCTGCCAACATTGCTCTGCTTTTTATTAAAACCAACCGAGAGGTCTTTTTAATATCCTCGCTGTTTCCTTAAGTGCAATTATCTGGATCTCTTTTGCACTTGGTTCACCAGGAATATTAGGGAGTTAGGACTTCCTCTGTGTGTGTGTGTGTGTGTGTGTGTAGATAGACTATACATTAGTTTGAAGGTCCAATCTGCATCTTTGATTTCACAGAAATACTTGAAAACTCAACCCATAGGGTTAAAGATACCAACTGTGACCAGTTTTAATAAAACATTGGCTGATGAACATACACATACGTGTGTAATGAAAATTATGGAAATAATATTCTAGCATAACAGTTTCCACAATTTATCTCTTAACCAGTAAACTATTTACCAACCAAACTGAACTTGAATTTATATCTGGGCTATTTTACACGACATTCCCAACAAAACTTTGTATATTGATATTAAAAATAATTCACTCCATTTCATAAAGGCATTTAAAGTTTCAGCAGATTTTACTTCCTTTGAATAAATAAAAATTAAAAAAAAAAAAAAAAAATTATTTTCGTGTAACAAATATTTTTAAATATTGTACTTGTGTTACTTCTTCAAATCAATTATTTTGAGAAAGTCTTCAAATAAAGACATGTAGATGAATATATGAATTTCGTTTTTCCGAATTTCGTTTTTCCAGGTTTCATTTTCAACATAACATGCATATACCAACTTCTTTTTTTTACAGAGTTATCAAATTGATCACCATTGCTGATTAGAAGATTGAGATTCCTAGTTTTATTGATCGCAGCAGATTAGTTGATTGTATTGGTTCTTCAATTCATTTCTTTTGTCAGATTTTGTCTAAGATTGTCATATATTAACATTCACTTGTAAACCGGAAATCATGCCAATTTTTTTTTCTTTTCTTCACAATGAAAACATTATCACCAAACGTTTATATTCAACAAGACAAAGTCCTTTTCAGATTTTAATAAAAATCTTTTTTATTTTTTATTAACATTTATATTGATTAGTAAGGGGAAAAAGTTATTATATAAATATTTAATGACCATGTTTTTATTAGTTTAGGAATTAAATGTTAAAATGTTTTCGATTTCTAATGAGGGTATGACCCCAATGACTTCGACAATCACTTATGGTTAAGACAATCAATCCATCAGAAGCCTTCAACTTCATTATAAAAATATTGAATTTTCAATTCCGTTTGCTGTCAACCTCCATCTTGAAACGACTGAATCGTGACTGCATGGATTCTTCGCCGCCATCTTTGTTATTAAGAATTACTCAACACTCTAGATCGTGACTGCATGGGTTCTTCACCGATTTGATTTGCTACCACCATCTTTGTTCCACATAATTGCTCAACACTTAACAATAAATCTGGGAAACATTGTTCACATGTTAGAATACTTTTAGATGAAAAACGAGTGGGAGGCAAAAATAGTAATTTCTATGGCACCAGATGACAATTTGGAGAGAGTAGATTCATTCAGCTATCTAGAAGATATGCTCAACGCAGGTGTTCAAAGTAAACACTGAAGTATAAGGTTGAAGGCAGCATGGACAAAACTTTGTGAGCTTTTGCTTCTATACATCCAGGTTGTTGCATAACAAGGGTGTCAGAACCGTCATATTATATAGCAATGAATGCTGAACCCTAACCAAGTCCTCTCTCGTCCGACTGTAGGCCCATGGCATATCCATCTAATCATGGATCTGCAATGTAAAACCTAGCCAAGCTGAATACATTAAGTCGGTAGATTTACCGAAAGCACATCTGCTGAGCACAAGGACAAACTGATTACACTAATATCATCATATAGTGCATTCATCCTTCTGGATAAACTGTTGCAAAAGCATAGATGTCTTGAATCGCTAGAAGCTTGGCTGGCCAAGAAAAACAATGATGTATTAAGGCTTATATGCTTGGTTGTGCTGTGTGTGGGTGTTTATAATTATGGATAAAAAATCAAATTATGATTAATAGGACTTGTAAAAAATGTTACCAAGGAAAGTACTTATTGACTTTGTTGCTTGGTTGCAGTGTATGTATATTGTGGAGGAGGTTTGTTTTTGAATTTTCTATGTAGAACTAGTTTGCAACTTCCAGAAATTAATTTATTAAAAAGGGCTGGAAGGGTCTGTTTTTTTTGGGTTTTTTTCCACAAGAGCAAGTAGAATTGTGCTATGATAAAATTAAAACAAAATGAATAAAAAAAACACAAAAAAAACAATATGAACAAATAGTGAATTCATGAGATGTCCTTTTGCAAAGAAATATGCAAATTAGTTAACCATAGAACATTGATCACATACACATAATCAGTATATCAGAAAGCTATTGTTCTGTTTTTGAATACAAATTTGGCATTTTACTCTCATTGTCAATGTGATAAATGAACCCACTTAATAAATAGGCATATTATATATATGTGTGTGTGTGTGTGTGCGTGTGACTGGAGACTACTTAGGAATTAGATATGAAACTTCCTCCCTTGAGGAATGCTGGTTCAACCCGCATAGGATGAATGCTGTTGACATATTTTATATGCTTATACATATTTTATAGACTAGCTGACTTTATCAGCTTGCTATCACTTCACAAAGTAAGGATTAAGCCATAGAGAGAATGTGGTATTTTGGTGTGTGTCTAGTGTAGAGGAAGTCAAAGCTATGATATAAAAAAGGTATAACTATTGACCCCACAAAGACTTATTAAAATTGTATGACCACTCCCTACTCTATCCTCCTGTAAACAATTAGGGTTTCATGACTAAGTTGAAAGAATGTTTATTTCCAATCATCAAACAACGAAAATGTATTTTATTTTTTTTTGACTAAATAAAATTTCTTCAAAGTTCACCACTTAAAACCAAAATTTTTAATAGATATTTCATTCATAAGTTTCATGTAAACACACACAAAAAAAAAAAACAAAAAAAAAAAACTTTCACATTTATTCATATGAATAGATAAATATTTACATTTTAGTAATTTCGATACAAATTTACTTATTTTTTTAAAACAAGAAACGAACACAGAAATAAATAAATTTGCTTGAGCAATGATGTATGGTGGAGCAGAGCCGGTTTATAAAACAATGACGAAAATTTAGCTTAGGCATTGCACACACGGAAGGAGACGAAATGAGTAGGGGGGAGAGCATTCAGCTATTACCTCTGTCTATGAAATCCTACACATCTAAATAAACTAGATGTGTTTCAGTATATTGTAAGAAAGGTTTTCATAAATTATCCTTTTGTTTTTTGTTTTTTTACTTAAAAATAACTTTCATTAATTACTGTTAAAAATCGACAAAATTATTGCATATACATGAGAAATAACACAAAATTACAAATCAATAACACCAAGCATTAATTTATTATAAACTTTAAAAGATGAATATGCAAACTAGGATTCAAATTTCTGCTAAAAGGGTCTTTTATCAGTACTATATATCATTTTTTTAAAATTATGCTGCATTACTGATTTAAATAAACAGCTATTTTGATGGTAATACAGGAGTAACAAACAAAAAAGTGTTTGCATTTATTCACCTAAATCAATATTTAGATATATATATATATACTAGCAAAAAACATTGAGATCAGATTAGATTTATCTAAGTACTTTCATCTCTATTTAAAGTATAAGTTTTATTTAAACATTGAGTAGAGAAAATTATTTGTAGGAATTTTTGGAGAAGGAGGTAAGTTTTGACAGCAAATCAAGTGTTTAGATCACAAAAAAAAAAAAAAAAAAATGAAAATACAATTCAATATATATATATATATATATATATATATATATATAAAAATCGAACCAAAAATAATCCCATTTCCAATTAAAAAAAAAAGTTGGTTAATAACAGTGTTGTTGATTGTGCTGAATACTGCTGCTGAAAGAACTTCAAGTAGAGAGAATTTTTCTTTTGCAATCTCATAGAAATTATGGTAAATATTTAGGCTTCATTCCAAAAGATTTGATAGTTCAAGTATATTTACCATGAAATTTTGTTAATGATACGTTTTTTGCTTCACTTGTAAGAAACATCTTTCAATATAGTTTACTTGTTATCATGTTTGTTTATTTTTAAACAAAATTTTTTAATTACTTAAAAAAAAAAAAAAAAAAAATAACCCCACCTCAACCTCTGGACATCAGATCAGGCCAGGTAGTTACACATGCATTTATGTATCATTCATAATATATATTACTAGCCTGGGTGCCCAGGTGTTTGGAGGTGTGTGTTGAGCAAAGAAAAGAAAAAAAAAAAAAGTGGTAATAGGCAGGCAGGCTCAAACCTGAACCAAGCAAGGAGGAAAAGACAGTGAAAAAAAAAAAAAAAAAAAAAAAAAAGGTGATGTCTTTGCCATTGCATCCATCACCAAACCGGAAGTGGCGAAGGTTTAAACTAAGGCTAATCAATTGAAAAGAGGGGATGACTTTCGAAAACATCAGCAAAAAAAGCGATCCCTCCCCGTAGAAAAGGGTGAAGGAATTAATGTGTTTAGCCAATTCCTCAATATTAGTCATCCGAAGGGTCGAGCTTCGAAACGACACCGATCTTGTGAAAATCGGTTGCCTCTGTCAAAAGTTCTAGGCAGACATACAAACATACATTTGAACAGACAGATGAGATTTATATTATAGACTAGCAGGGGTACTTGGCATTGCTCAGGTGTTTGGAGGTGTGTGTGCTCTTAAATAAAGAAAAAAAAAAAAAAAAAAAAAAGAAAAAGCTTTGGTAGGTAGTTAGGATCGAACCCAAAGCCCTGAGGCGAAGTTGGAAAAAAAATCTATGAGACATTAACCATTCAGCCAGCAAGAAAGAGTAAGTGAAAGACGTTTAAATTTATTTAAGTAGAATTGACAGGTGCCCGCTTAATGAGGTCAAATAGAAGTCGCGGAATTAAGCTTTATGATGACGTAAGCAATGGCCATTCAGCCATTCAGCAGTTAACATTTTCTGCAGGACAGTTTTTAATGAGGCGAAAACCCAACTTTGGGGAAAAAAAAAAAAAAAAAAAAAACTAACGTAAGGCAACAAACGATGTTAAATGTAAAAATCTGATAAACAAAAACAAAAAAGAAAACAGAAAAACGAACGTTAAAACTTCTGAAAAAAAAAAAAAAAAAAAAAAAAAAAAAAGTGAAAAATGGCGTAAATAAGCCAGTTTCAATGTTAAAATTAAAAAAATCGGTGGGTACCCGGGTGTTTTTGGGTGTGTATGGTCGGTCAGGGGTGGGGGGGTGTTAATGAAAACCTAAGAATAAGCGAAGTAAAAAAAAACAAAAAAAAACAAACACGAACATTACATAAAAAATAGCTTAAGTAACTCTGCTTCAACATAAAAAAAAAAAAGAAAAGACATCTCACACAACGATTCGAACCAAAACATTTAGAGTATGACCCCAACTGACCTAACACGATGTACATGAAATTGTGTCAGTTCTTCAAATATTTAAACTAAATCAGGTTATGACGTCGTCTGACGCATGCGTAGAACTGATTTCGTCATGAGAGGACGGTTTTTGCTGATTGCTTTCGGACATTTCCGGCGATCGCGACCGGAAAAATACCGCCAAAAATAATTAAAAAAGAATTTTGGTAGGTAAGTATGAAGGATCGAACCTGAACCCTTGATGCAAATTGGAAATTAAAGTGTGAGAAAAAAAAGAAAAAAAGAAAAAAAGTGCAACGTTAACCACTGGGCCACCACAAAATACTAACGGAAACACATTTGAATTTATTTAAGTATTTAGAATTGGCAGGTGTCCGTTTTAATGACTTAATGTGGTCAACTTACATACATACATTTTCGCTTTTATATATATATATATATATATATATATATATATAGATGAAAAAGCTTAATGCACATGTAGTGATCGAAAATTGTTGAATATTTATCTTTTGAAAGTTGGGCAAATTAAACAGACAGGCGACCCTGGTTGTTAACTTGTAGATATTATCATTTAGGTGCGATATAAAAAGTTTTAAGTTGTGAGGCGACCGATCGGTTCTCGGAAAGAAGCCTTTCTTTGACATACACAAAAACACACACATTTTTGCTTTTATTTTTATAGATGGCCTGCCTTTCTCACAAAGTTGACTAAAAGAAATCACAATGGAGTGGTCTTGAAAACTTCTCTAATTGCTGACCAAAGTTAAATTTTCTGTTAAAACAAAAAAATATCTTAACGTTTTTATCTCTTCAACACTCCCAGCTCATCTCTGTTAGGAGTATATATTTTGGTAACTTGATGAATTTAGAAAAAAAAAAATCTAACTGCTATTTATCCTACCAAAATATTTGAACCTGGAGATTTTAGTAGTGGTTAGAAGACTTGTGATGGAAAGAGAGGTATCTCCAACTACCCCTATAACATTACTTATCAAGACAAACGGTTGGTAGAATTAAATATAAAAAAGACCCCCCTCCCCACCACTGCAAAACTTTTATAAAAAGAGCACTCGTCTAGCTAAAATCACTACCAACAATTTTTCTTACTCTCTATCTGTGCCTAAATCTAAATGCAAATTCCATGAACAAAACTCCACTTGTGAAACACTGTTCCACTGGCCTGCTTCTCAGCTGACTACAACAGTCAGCAAGCCCAATGTAAATAAGTTCTTATTGAGCTGTTCCTTTAAATAACTAAATTCTACCCAATTTCCATCACCAATGATCACTAAGCTGTTATCTCAGTGACCACCTTACACTCCATTAACCCTTAACTTCGAGTGGCATCAGGCTGTGGATAAGTGGCTCCTTTGAAAAATATAAATAAAATTTTATTTCATCGGAATACAAAACTATGTACAGTATCTTAAGATATTTTGCAACTTATGCAAAATGAGGGTGGTGGCACCAAAGTAAATTAAAAGGGCTGATGAACAAAATACTCATCACCAAGATCTTTTTAATCTGATAACAAAGCAAAGTTTAACTGATAAATTTTTTTTTTAATTCAATCTATAATGAAATATCAATAGTGAAAAATATGAGAAAAATATTGTATATCAATTACAAATTAATGTTAATAGCATATGCCAATGATTATTTGTAATCCATAATGAACAACTTTCTCTGCTTCACACATTTCCATTTGGTCATTGCCCCCATTAAAAGAGAACTGACCTTTTGAGATGAAGATTGATCTTAAGAGGCTGCTTTTGATTTTTTTATGATAGCCCGTTTCTGTGAGAATAAGTTTCTGAAATAAGAATCCTCATTCACAGGTAGCTGTACACATAGCACTCACAAAGCAGATGGGATGGAGATTAAACACACTGAATGTGTTGTCTAGATAGACAACAAAAGTTCTTGTAAATCTGGAGTACATGCTATTTATTTAAGTTAGCAATGTTTTTTTTTTTTCATATTGAATGTGACCATTGCGATATGATCACTGGTACATATTGTTCAAAATATCTGTAACTAATATTGTTAGGTTGGCAGATGTCAATATTAATATTTAATTTAACTTTTATTAATGCCACAATTCATATTTGTATTTGCAGGAAATGAGATAAGATTGTAAAAGAAGCCATCACATCCATCATGAGAGCAGTAATGCTGACAAATTTCTCTCGTCATTTTTTATATAGAAAATATAATTTTGAGTCTTCAATGATATCCTTATATACTTTAATAGAGTATGCACACAAAGATTAATTGTCCTGTGTACACTTAAACTGTATAGTAGGATAGGCAGTGAATGGAATACAGTATAAGATACAAACACTGTGTGTGCGCGTGTGTGTCCATTCATACAAAGGGCAGTTGTTCATGTGTATGTTTCACTAAAACTAAAACACTACAAAACAAACATCCACAAAGTTGGTATTTTCTTGATTAGCATTGCTGCGGATGAATATGTAAAATTTAGAACAAAAAAATCATTCATTGAAAATGTCAAAGATTTCAACAGGAAATCGATTTCCTAGACAGATTATGTACTTATTTCCCCCAAAGAATTTATAAAAATGAGTTGTCTATGTGTATATTCAGAAAGAGGAATGGGCTGGAAAAAAAAAAAAAAAAAAAAAAGGGAGAGAAGACAAAAGTTTTAATAAAAATGTTACATTTTTGTTCTAGACAATGCTGGTTAGTCCTGCTAGTATATCATAAATTGCTTTATTTCATTCATTGAGAAAACCAGACCAATTGTCAATACATTATATATGAATGTATATATAAACACAGGTAATATATATGTATACATCTTGTACTAAAACTGAGTTAATCAACATTTGCTCCAAATGAGATTCAAGACGGATCTTCTGAGAAAAGATGGTAAAAAATTTGGTTGGATAAGATAAAATTTCATTCAGACTAAAATAAACACAAAAATGACTTAATATTTCAAATTATAAAAATGTATGAACTATATTTCTGTGTGGGTATCTATTTACTTCTATCGTATTGGTAAATATATCATACTAGAATATTACCTAATCCAAACAGTTTTGCACCACTTACGTCCTCTTAAGATTAAAACTAAGATATTATGTTGAGAATTTTTATTCCAATTTTGATCAAAATCCATTACATGGTTTTGATTCTAGAAAATGGCTATAATCCCAAACTGAAATTCAGGGAATCTTACTTAACTAGTATCTAGTGACTATGGCTCAAATTCAATGAAAATCTGAAATTGAATTTCAAGTGGAAGATTATGCTCACATTATGAGCCCCCTTAAAAACCCTATATTTCCAAGAAACTGAAATTTGGGAAATACTTATTAATGCCGAATACCTATTAATAGAATTTCTTAAATATCAAAAGTGAAATGTTTTACCTTCTCTTGATAAAAGGTAAATAGAACCCACATTATGATACATTATCGCCAGCAGCTGAGTTCCACAATTTATAATGATCAGTTAATAAGTTTAGGAGTGAATCCTGTATATCTATGAAAGTGAAATTGTCTGTTTGTATGCATGTGTGAGTGTACACATTTCACTACTAAACTACTCTGTCAATTTTCAGTCTACAGACTTGAGATTTGACATAAGGGGTATTGAGATTTGGGAATTGGTTTTCGACCAGAAATTTGGCTGCCAGGGTATCAAAGTTTAACGATTGTACCTTTGAAAACTCTACCAAACCCCTCTGCCAATATTGAGTCTAAACACTTGAAATTTTAGATGTAGGTTACTTGGACATGGATGAAGCTTTAATTTGATTGGAGCCCAAAAGCAATAAATGTTAAGGGGTCAAAGTTTTAAAAAAATTGACCTCTGCAGTCTACCAAATTACACAGCCAATTTTTAGTCTAAAAAATTTTAAAGTGTATATAGGGCAAGCTTTTTAATTAGTTTATGGCCAAAAGTTTGGCTGCCAATGGGTCAAAGTTCAAAAGATTTGACCGTTGCGATTTCTAGCAAACTATTCAGCCAATTATGGGTGTAAACATTTGAAATTTTAGATGCAAGTTACCTGGACACAAATCAAACTATTTAATATATATATATATGTATATATATATATATATACACACACACACACACAAAGTTATGAACAGTACGTACAACCTGAGCAAAGCTGGGCCAAACTGCTAGTAGAAATATAAACATGTACACACCTAACTCCATCAGAAAATTCATAAAAATGGCACATATCTTTAAAAGATATTCTTCATATATTTCACCTCATGATCTTGAGAGAAAGATTAAATCTAAATAGTAGAGAGATGTATGCAGAACAGGAGACTTTGTTGGTTTGGTTACATCAAAAGAAAGGACGAGAGTTCTAGAGATGAACGTAGAACAGTTTCGGTAGTAGAGTCAGTTGGCAGGTGTAAGCAAAGGAAACCACGATAGAAAGTGATAAGGCTGGATTTGAGAGAAAGAGATAAAGATTTGACCAAAGTTAATTTAAAAGTGTATTTTGAAAACACGTACAGAGAAAAGGCGTTATAAATTAAATACAATGATTTCCTAATGGGTATTTGTGTGTGTAAGGGTGGAGGAGATTTTAATTTTTTATGAAGTAACGTAATTATGACTAATAAGTATTCAGTTATATTCAGTTATAACACATGGAAAATTACGACTGAAATACCCCCCCCATAACGTTTACAAAACGTTAGAAAAGAAAGTGGAATATATGGAAGATCACTATTATTCCAGTAATTATAGAAAATCCCCCCTTATGTCAAATCTCAAGTCTGTAGACTGAAAATTGACAGAGTAGTTTAGTAGTGAAATGTGTACACTCACACATGCATACAAACAGACAATTTCACTTTCATAGATATACAGGATTCACTCCTAAACTTATTAACTGATCATTATAAATTGTGGAACTCAGCTGCTGGCGATAATGTATCATAATGTGGGCTCTATTTACCTTTTATCAAGAGAAGGTAAAACATTTCACTTTTGATATTTGTGAAATTTTAATAGGTATTAGGCATTAATAAATAGATAAAATGAAAATATGTATCTTACTAAATAAGTTATCATAATGGTGGTGGTAGTAGTACATGTTAATGAAGGGGTGAAAACACCACCCCTCTTTAATGATAGAAAGAAAGCTTAATATGATTGAAAAAAGAAACTGTTTTTTCAAATGATGAAAATGAAAAAAAAAAAAAAAAATTTTTTTATGTAGTTTTTGTTTATAAATCTATTCTGCTCAATAAAATAGGACAAAATCTCATTTTACTTTAAATGTAAGACATAACGCTTACTGAGAGAACTTGAATGCCTACTAGATACTCTCCTCTAGTATCTAAGGTCTCTCTGTACAGTGGTTTTTCAGGACTACCTGACAGGAGGATAGTTTTTGCTATAAGTAAAAAAAACTGACTAAATATTCAAAACTACATAGCGAGATCTTGTTTGTGCTGCAAATACTATGGTCAACACACAATGGTGTACCTTCTCCAAATGATTTTACCTTAAGTAGCAACATGACACTGGATACTTCACCAGACTAGATGAATTCTTGTTCTGGAATCCAGTTAGACAAAAGATATATTATAACAATTTGAAATGGTCAAATGGAGAAGAAAACCATGTTCCCAACTTCTTTATTAACTTCGTGTTTGAGATGTAAAGGAGAACTTTAACGGAACATTTAAATACCTATGCATCTCATGTAGAGATCAAGTGTTATCCTCTCCTCCCCTTCTCAATAGGGGGCCTCTTGATTTCTGAAACTTCAACTGAAGTAAAATAAAACACCAACATCATGACAGCAATCTAAACATTGAGTATTATTATTGCATGTCCATCCAATTCATGTTTGTGCATATTAAATATAGCCTTTCAATCCTGCCAGACTCTTACACCATTTGGCACAATAATTGCAGACTGTTCTATGCAAGTTGCTTATTGGGCTCTACCACCGCCTTCAATTTTCTTATTTTGTATTAGTTGGAAATTGAGCATTCTCCTAGATGCCAGCTATTCATCTGCTATCGCGTTCCAACAGAGAGATCTTTTAAAGATTCTAACCATCCTTTTAAGAGCAATTATTTGTATCTTTCTAACACTTGGTTCACCAGGTATATTTGCCAGGTAGTTCTTGAAATTCTTTTTCATGAATCTGGCTGTTTCTATAATTACTGGAATAATAGTGATCTTCCATAGATTTCACTTTCTTTTCTATGTCTTACACAAGACCTTGGTATTTCATTATCTTTCGCATGCTGTTTCAAACCCGGCACAGATTGGCATTCTTTACAATATGATTTGCAGCTTGCTATACACTGAACAGCATAGTTCACAAGTTCTTTTTGAATATGAATGTAATGAATTTGTATGACCTAGTTTGCTCAAGAATAGTTTAACACACTCACTACAAAGCCAGTAATGGTGAATCCCAACTATTTAATTTGGCCTTTCTGAACCCCTTTACTAATGACTCAAATCTTTCATGTTCTTTAGTGCTGATGTCCTGTCTATTCAGTGTATTTTGTTCACAATTCAAAACAAAGAAACATTGTGAACCTGCCTATTCTGTATCGTTATTTTCATGGCAAGTGCTTGTCAGAGCTCCAATCTATGGTTCCACCTTGCTAAACTTTCATGAAAAACACTTGTCTAGTTGAAACAACTATCAATAATTTCCAACACTATCTGTGCCTAAACCTAAACAGATTTCATGAGCAAAGCTTCTTTCTTAGAACTGCACATCTGTGGAACTCGTTTCCCGTTTTCCAACTGACTACAATATGGTAGTCTTCAAGTCAAACATAAACAAATTCTTGAGCCGTCACCTTAAGTAATCCTTTCTTCCTTTGCAAATGTAGCATGCTTACTGCAACACCTATTCCATTTAAGAACCTGTACATTATTTTATTTGCCATAGGCTCCTAATTTTTCTTTAGTTGACTTTTGACAGCTAAATATTTTTGTTTACTAACCAAACTCATGATTTTTGGAATATGAAATCTTTGTTCTGTGATGAGTATGTACACTATAAAGATGAAAGATTTTTTTTTTTTTTTTTATATATGTACTTCTAAATATGCACCTAATTTTATGTTGAGACTTGAAGGTATAAACATTCAAAATTCTTCATATTTTTTGTAAACAGCTTTCATAAAAAAAAAGAGTATGTTTTATTAAACCTTTTATTATTTAAATAATTTGACTTTACTTGCTTTATTTAAAAAAGGTTTAAAAAAAAAAACAAACAAACAAACTTGAAAATGTAACTGTATCTATCACTCACAATGAAAAGCCCTATGCCATCTCACATCTAAGAACCTACGAATACATTGCTGATCAAAGGTTTCTAATCTTTTTACATGTTTTCTATGCCCAACCAAGGATTCACATATATGACAATATAACACCTGATTTTTGTTTTAGGCATTATTAATATTTGTCCAGTCAACACTATCCTACCAAACCAATTTCTGGATCAAGTTAGCATGAAAAGCACAAGATACTATGCAGATAAAACAAATCTGTCAGCCGTATTCATTTTCTTGCTATACACAAATATAGATTGCTCTATTTAAACATCTCTTGGTACAGACCAATTTAATTTTTTTTTTTTTTCAAGTTTATCGTTAGTCCTAAAGTATTGCAGGCTCATTTAAAAGAATTTATAAGATGTTGAATGTCTGCCTGAGAATGTGCAATTATCCCCCATGTCTAGCAATTTCTTTATCCCTGAGCATACATTTATTCATACACACACCCAGCCATATTTACTTGTTGGCCGAGTAAACTTCTAAGATAAAGTTTTATTGCATGAATGAAATTTAAATAGTGTACATTTTCCGTAAAAAAAAAAAAAATACTTGAAAACTTTAAATTAAAAAAATAAAAATGGAAAAAAATATTTTTCATATTAGTATGAACACTGGTTAAGCATAATCACCCTCCTCCCGCACCAATAATTTTGGGTATACACTCATAAATTATATTACGTATGTATATTTTCAAGTTTGGCACAATCATATTGACACACCGGTTGTCATCAGAAGTTAAGCAATGTTGAGCCTGGCCAGTACCAGATGGATAACCATTTGGGAAGGCTTGGTGCTGTATGTACCTTCTGGGAAGGTTGGGCGTGGGGCCAGCATCCTCACCCCGGAAAAAAAAAACTCCTCGCTACAAAAGCATCTACAAAGTGATGGATGGCTTATGCCCCTCCAGGGGCTCAAGGCTATGAAATGGAATGTATATTTTCAATATTTACTTTCACAGGGCTTAATATGAGAGTAGAGCAGTTATCCTGATGATTTTCTTTTAGGAATGAAAAATATTTCCATGTAGCTCAATTGCTGTAAGTATACACATGCACGAGTATGAGGAATTTAAATTGGTAGCTAGACATTAAGCTGTTTGCAGAAGATAAGATATAAATAAGGTAAAACAAGCTTATCCTCGAGTGGCCTCTGGGCCTTGATAAGTGGTGATGCCTATGTAAAAAAATATAAAAGAAAAAAAAAAAAAATGCTAAATGTATAAATATGTATAGAAAAAAGATATATAAGAAATAGGAGTGCAGGTGAAGAGAGATGATCAAACTTTAAATACCTCATTCAACAGGCAGTTTCGTACTTGGTAACTTTGTATAACGGCATAGATCACACGCACTGCTCTCTCTCTTTTTTTTTTTTTTTTTTATAAAAGTGAAGGATAATTTTATAGCTTTTCATCAAGTAGTCTTCTCTACCTCTCCACTTTCGTGTGTCTTTAACTTTTGCACTGTATTAATGAATCAAATGTATGATGTGCATTTTAAAGGATAACTTCAGAGTTTAGATCCCTCTGGAACATTCTGGATGAATAAATACTTCCATTCATTATATATATATATATATATATATATATATATATATATATATATATATATAATGAATACAACATTTTTTTTTTCATTTATCCAAACTATATTTTTGTATCAAAACACCTTATGACTATTTAGTTAAATTATACAGAAAAGATATTTTCCAAGTTAGAAAACTCCCAAAAAAGTTATCCAAATGTTTCACTTGTATAATACTGTATCACATACATGAAAAATTTCTTCACCATTGGAATATATCAGATAACACCAATGGTAATCATTTTAGTTTGCTTTTCATCAAATTACCAAAATGTGAAATGAAAATTGTTTCTTTATCTCTCTATAAAGAAGGGTACAGCTAGATTAATTGTTGCCTGGAGAGTGGCTAAATTGTTTTTCATATATCAGATTAAAAAATAAGCAATGGGTAATCATAACATATACACATTAAATGAGTTCTATTATAATCAGTATCTTCATATATCTTAACTTTATCCTACCAAAAGGGAAAATAAAACAATACTCAGCTAAAACTCACAACTAATACAATAAAACTGATGCAAGATCATGGTAAGGCAATGCAATCTTGGCATCAATGGTGACCATGAAGAAAGGATCTTTGCTACTTCTCACAAGAAAGACCACTATTCAGTACCAAGATACTAAGGAATCGCCTTATGGAAGTAAAGAAACCTATCAACAAGGTCAAACATCCAGTCAAACCAGAGATATTTTAGTTCTTCTCAGACAGGACCAAATTACACAATAAGATGACTGGCCTGCACATTAAGAGGCAAGTTCCCTTAAACTGTAATAGTGTATTTCCAGCGAAGGCCACAATATAGCGCTCAACATCGTTTTAGAGGGAATTCAGATGGCTATATCGAGTAGTTGCCCACTATTATCAAACACTAGGTGAAAAAGGTGGTTGCTTGCGGGAAGGCTATACATGTGGCAGTAGGGCACATCTCTGTAGAAAACCCAGAAGTGACTGTGAGAACTTCCACAACTGGATTGATTCTGACATTTAGTCACTCAAATCACATCATGGATTATTATGTGTGGAGTACAGTTTAGAAAGACAGCAAATGTACAACTTGCAACACAAAGGATAAGCCAATTGCCAAAATCAAATTGGTGTCCAGACATCTCTCAAAAGACACTAAGTCACACGCTTTAGGTTCAGACTGTCTGAAGATTATGGTGTAAACTCGGACAGTTTCTTTAACTGAACTGTATTTGACAAAATGATTCTCTAAGAAATGCACTTTGAATTTTGGGAATTGACCAAGATATGACATTTTTTTTCTTCTTTCTTTTCTTTCCAAAAAGCGTTATATTTATTTTAAACACATAGTCCAATATATTTTTTGTGACTGAAATGGTTATGACCCTGGGTTAAATCAGATTCCTCATGAGCAATTACACCATCTCTAAACATTACAGCACACTTTTGCCATTATTGAGCAGCGTCATATGGCTAGCAAATTCCAATTCCATAGTCGAAGATCATCTACATATGGACCTCATAGTGCTGCTAGGCTGCCTTTTGCATGTTTATGTTAACTAGAGAGGGAAGATGGGAGGAAAATAATCTTGTGGATCAGCTCTTTCTCCAGGTACCAAGCTACATGCCCAAAGCTTCTTAGATGGTGTTGGAGAAGGAAGGGTCAGAGATTCAGTAATCAATGGAGAGCTTAAGTTGGCAGTTTATCCAAATGGCAGCAGTACAGTCCTGGTAAGACCTTCAGCAAACGTTTTCAATCTTTTAACTAAAGATGGTGTGATGCCGAATGAATAGTGATCATGGATCTAATATTCAACAAAGGCAATAAGAAGGAACCTTCACTTATTCTGCAAGATCATGGAAACCATTCTTAATCAGGCGATTATTAACCAACTCCTAGCTTTCAACATTACTTCTGTTTAACATGAAATATCTAATCTAATCTGTTGCTATTGGAGGAGTGGACCATCAAGATTAAGGATGAGGACATTTTTTTTTTTTTTAACTTTCCGAAAATGTTTGATAGTTAATCACGGGTTATTTTTTTGAAAGCTAAATTCATACAAAATTTGTTCCTTGTATCTTTAGAGTTCAAGTAAGTAGTAATCTATCTGCAGAAGTGAGTGAATGCAGTGAACGTCTCGAGGATCTGTTCCTGGGCCAGTTCTGTTATTTTGCTATGTCGATCTACTAAATTAATTGACTGAAAAGTCAATACTCTTTGTAAAACTTATCACCTAGAAACAACTAAGATCAGAATAATATCAATAGTCTAATTCTGGTCTTCAAAATGGGAGTTACCACTGAACTTTGCCAAACAGTTATCTTCTGCCTTTCCATCTACCGTTCTAAGTATTGGTTTTCTAATTTTGTCAATATGATAGATTTATATATAAATTTATATCATATCTATTGACAAAAATCATTGTTAGCTGATAATATTTTAGAAAAAAAAAACAGACAAAAAAACTACATATGCCGCTCCCCATTTGGGGGTACCAAATTGGTAAAAGGGAAAATTATTCACCACTTGCATTTAGGTAAAAATGCACTTTTGTCTAAAAAATTCATTCAAAAAGTATCGCAAACAAAAACAGATTAACATTACATACACACTAGCAAATGTTTCCAGTGTTGCCCGGTATTAAATGTTTAAAAAAAAAAGAAAGAAACTGAAACATGTGCATGTAAGTATTGTTTTTTAAACAGTTCACTTATTGTAAGTAAAAAATACTTGGGCTGAGATCAAAACCAAAACCTAAAGGCAGTAAGTCAAGTACAATAACCATTAGGCCAGCTTCCCATGATCATAAAACTGTTTTTAGACCTACTTATTCTTAGCATAAGTAATCTGTCATGTGAACAATTTGCTCATGCAGTTGTGAAACAGTTGACAAATGGATAAAAAATCCGATTATAATCCCAAATAACAATTTTTCAATTTTGATACTTATCAGCCCTCTTTTTCTGGATGAAAACCAATTAAAAAGTTTTCCATATGTCTGAATACCCTATATACCAAACTATAAGTCTGTAGATAAAAAATTCATTGAGTGCATACGTTGAAAGTTGTCCTTATACACACATTCTCATATATATATATATATATATATATATATATATATATATATATATATATATATATATATACATACACACATGTATAGAAGTGTTGAATAGTAATACACTTCTCATGTTAAAATTTACCACAACACTACAGTAAAGTGTAAAGCACTTAGTTATTGTTATATCAAACTATCTGGAAATATATTCATCAGTTTAAGAGCAAGATCATCTATTTTGTATCAGACAACTTTCTACTCTTAGAAACTGATGTCATCGGCCTGAACACACACACACACACACACACACACACACACACACACACACACACACACACACACACAGATTACATCATCATCATAACTCAGTCTCTCTCTCTCTCTCTATGTATATAATTTCAACTGGAAATCTTAAATGTTTGGTCTTTATCCTGGTCACCAGAACAGCAATATCTATTTTTCTTCTCAGTTATTATAGACAACCCAGAAACTAACAACCAATGGTCAGGGCAACTTCCTGTCTGGGGAATTCAACCCCACCTCATTCTATCTATCTATTTTCTCATCATTACTCAGGGGTCTCTGTTGTGTGTAGGGTGGGTGGTAGTAATCCATACTATATCACACTGTCCGATGCTCAACTTTGTGTCATTCATTACATAAATTATAAAACAAAAATCATATTTATATTAAATTATAAAACAATTGATACCTTCATAAGTTATAAAATAGAAACATGACTGGCAACCAATAAGAAAAAAAAAAAAAAAAGAAGTCAGTTGACTACCGAACAGAGATCACAAGAGAATAATTAACTCTCTCATCAACCAAAATCTATTCAAGTATGCCACACACACATACACTCTCCATCAAGGTAAAAAACGAAAAGAAAACAGACTTTCATCGCTCCTCCGACCAAGAGGACTTAATTCATCTCTCATATGAACAAGTATTCCGCCATCTTGCACCCCCTTCCTCTAAGGAAATCAAAAATTATTTTCACCTCATACCAAGAGAATTTTATCTACCCCTCTTAACTTCTCAGGCATTCTGCCATTTTTGTCATGACAAACGACAAAAAAGTCTTTGCACAATTTTACAGACAAAGTAGGAGACGGTGTCTTTTCACAACACATACTGTATTTATGTTAGAAACGTTATCTTTGCAGCCCCCCCCCCCGACAATGTTAGTCAAGAGATTCAGACGCACTCCTTGAAACAAATGCAACTTCAATATATACAACACACAAGTCTATTCTTTTTCATTCAAACTTTCTTCCCTTTTTTTTTTCCCACTAGAACAGAAGAGACAAACAATATTTGTACACAGCCGTTCCACTTAAGTTAACAAATTTACCGAACTTCCATTACTATCGATTACTATATTATCCTTTTGACTACTCTGCACTCTTTAACCCTTATCCTTGAGTGGCCTATCAGCCTTGATAAGTGGTGACGCCTATGTAAAAAAAAAAAAACACAGTTTATATATATATATTGATCTCACTTGTACTGGAGATGAACTGCAGTAGTTTCTCAAGACAGTACCACAGCCTCTGATCAGTTGCCACTTGGACCTTCCTATGTGCTTTTTGTTTGCAAATAGCTGCATTAACTAATAATTCACTCTCCTCATTCCTGCTTTCTCTCTTGTTGGCATGTTCCTCTCAGCGATTTGTCTGGCATAGTCTCCTATGGATTATTATTCCTAGCACTATGACTAACCTCAGAACATTTCCTTCCATTCGTAATCAAATTAGTTGAACTCCTGGTTCTGTCACACCCTCTCTAGCTTAATCACAAGTTTTTTAAATTTTCTCTACTGGTTTCAACAATTGGAGGAGTTTATTCCGGATCACGTTTGGCATTTCCTTCACCAACAGTTCTGATAGGCTTGATTACTGGCGAGAAGAAACCTTCACCAGAATCTTGGATCTTGAAATTCTCTGGAGGCAATAGGGTAGAAACATAAGACTTCTCAAAAGCAGAGCACACAATCTGTAATCTGATAATAGCCAGGGATAGAGTGGTCTTTATAGTTTCTACAGATACACTCAGACATGTTAAATCTAGCTCTCCCTTCAGTACTACATCCCCCATCCTATTGTCTGGGGTAATAGGTATCTCATGGACACAACCACTCAGCAGGTCTGTCCCCAACCTTGATCATCCCTAAACAATTCCAGTAGATGCAGCTTGTGATTACTGCTAATGTACAAGTCCCCAATATATCATTTGCACTCCTCTGCCTTGCCTAGTGTAAGCAACATGGATTTGGTTCTAGCTAGGTAATGGGGGAATGAATTCAACTTCTATCTTATGACTAATTGTATTCACCACTAAGTTAGTTGTATTGGGAAAGGAGATCAGCAAACGTATAGTTTGCAAGACTTCAAACGTACTTTTTATAGTCTAGGAGTAGAACAGGCATCAAAGCTAACAACTGTCATCTTATACAAAGCAAATTGATCTAGGGGGTGAGGGAAGCTGAAGCTGGTAGAGTAATCCAGCCTGTATTTTAAGCAGTAGGTCCCAGAGACAGCTAGATACCACAGAGAAAATATATCCAACTTGACCCTGACATGCTCCAGACACAGTAACATGAACTGCAACATTGGTCTAAGCCTTCCCATAATCATTTTAAACTGGATAAAATGCTCCACCGACAGAGCTAAAACATTCTTAACTAGCCAGTTAATCATCTGCCTAACTTGGGCTAACTATCAGTAACTTTAAAGATGGAACAGCTGCTTACTGTGTGAAAATCTTTTGATACTCTACCAAGTTTATTAGTTTCCATTTGATCACTCCCAGGTATGCTTTGGATTCTTGTTCCCAACAGGACACTAAGCACCTTCCATTATATTGGCAGAACTGTTCTTTTGTTTCTGGTTTGCAGTAGATTCAGTTCACCCAGATACTTCTCATATTTCTGCTTTCTGCCTCTAAGTGGTAATAGATCAATTTCCTAAGGGAATATAGATGCTCTGATAGCCCTAGTCATCAAAGCAATAGTACCTATCAGCTATCTATTCTCCTGCCTCTTATGCTTTTATCTCAGAAACTAATCCATCAAGTAACAACTGATACGGTCGGAGGGAGATCAGGAACATGATCATTCACTTTGAACTGGTAATCAGTGCTCGAGAGGATTTCTTGAAGACCATGTTGTGACTATGGTTCAAGACATGAATAGAAACAAGATCATCACCCCGAAAAGTTTGAATTTGTTACTGCACCATTTTTTGTTGTGGTTTTGTACACTTCTTTTTTCCTCCTCTACAGTGACATTAAAAAAACTAGAAGTCACTTTATTTTTTTCTTTTTCCTATAATGACTTAAAAAAAAAAAAAAAAAAAAAAAAAAAAATCCCTTTCACAATGATTTTATGTATGTATGTATGTATGTCTATTTTTTCTTTTTGTTTACTCTTCATTCTATTTTTTTTTAATCTTTTAATTTTTTTTCACTACTTGCTTGTGGGTGAGTTTATTTAATCTTTTTATCTTTCTTTCTATTCTTTACTTTGCTGTCTATTTTGTTGTTGTCTTGTTTGTTTCCCTTTCTATCTCTTCCTCTTCTATAGTGATGTTAAACAAGTACAGAAGTCACTTTCTTCTACTTGTTTCTATATTTTCTTCAGCTTGATAAGATCACTATTAAAGTCACAATAAACCAATGTCTACTATCATAGATCTATTGTGGAAATATCCCAGGGTTGAATCTTTGATTTTAAGATGGAATCAATTGTGATTGGATGATGGTCTCAGCGTTTCTGTTGTGGTAAAACACCACAAGACAAATTGTTAGTATAACTCAGTTGTGCTCAGCGTGTGTGCAAAAGATACCGTCATTATAGCTAAAGATCCCCAACATGGATGATCGTTAACTAGTCATCTTAGTCCTGATGACAATCCTCTTTGTCAGACGCCAAGTTGTTCACTATTAAACTCTTAGGTACTGAACTTTTACTAGTCCTTGTTTGCTCTTTAATATATTTACTTTGGGATTCCTAGATATCCAGTCTTTCTTTCAGTCATTTAGCTGCTTGCTGGAACCGATTATATCATTTTTTTCTTACCAGCTTATCGCTATATGACAATCCAGAAAAAAAAAAAAGATCAGGGCGCTATAATGTTTGGAAAGTTGAATAGACATATCAGCATCCTTATTGCCTATTTATTTCTATGGGTTGTGACACATCACAATATATTGTATTAAAACATCAATTTTTTCCACATATTTATTACACACAATACATCATAATATATATATATATATATTTTTTTTCTCTAGCCTTTGAGAATGATAGCATGATGAAAAAAATATATCCTATACTGGCTTCCAAAGAGGAAGTATGATAGTATCATTATGCCCCCCCCCCCTTCAACATGAGGATTTAATGCCTGGGAGAATAATAATATGACAACAGCTTCTTGGCTAAGATCAAAGTCTTGGAATGGAGAACTTGTTTAAGTGTCTGCTATGATATGTTCAAAGAAAAAATGCCTTCTTTTCTAAGTCGCCACCTGCGTTAGTTCTGGGGCATGTCAATGAGGGGACAGCTCATATCAATTGCAAGTACCCTCTGCTGCTAAACATATCTTACATAATCAACCATGTTGAGCTAGTGTGGGACAGGGAAAAATGAATCAAATTTATCACAACCCTGATTGTAACACAAATGGTGATGAGGGATAAATAAAGGTTTTGCTGATCAGGACTTCATAGTTTTCTACAAGCATCAGCTGAAGATCAAGATTAGATGTGATAGAAAAATATTACATTCAAAAAAAAGTGGATAAAAATAGTGAGCTTGCGTGTACAAAAAGAGTATGTGTTCCCTGCCTGAGTATAATGCATGGATTCTTAACTCTTCGACCACATCCTTTCGGGGAAAGTTCAGCTTTCTAGCTAGTCAAGTGAAGGAGTTACCCACGTTCTTCATTGGTAATAGAAATCCTCCAAGATGCTCATTCACCTCTTTCCATTTTTTGGGTTTTTGCTTTAGTGTATTGATATTCATATTATAAACCATTTTTCTATTCATCTAGAAGGTGAATACAACTGTTATATATGGTTTGTGGAATTGCGTTCATCTGCAAAAGATCTCGCTAATTTGCATATTCTTTTAAATATTTGTTTTAATTCCTATTAGTTTTTTTTTAATGGGATGATCATCTTTAGTTAATTATTATGTAATTATATTCATGCAGATATTCTACACGATTTATACTTGTATAATATTTGGGTCAAAAGCTTATAGTAAACACAAACCTTTCTTTGTATATTTATGCATGCGTGTATATATATATATATATGTTTAAAAAGTTTTACTTAGCAAACTCCTGTCAGTTTTTGGTCTACAGACATGAAACTTAATATATAGGGTTTTCAAACCCACACAAAATTTTATATTTGAGTTTTAGCTAGGGAAAATCGGTGCAAAAGTGTAAAAATTAAAAAAAAAAAAAAGAAAAAGAAAAGAATTTGCCAGTTGAAGGTCGAAGGACGACATTATGAATATGCATGTTTAACGTAATAACTATTGGTTCATGTTTTAATTTTATCCTTGCAAACATATCTTCATAGCTCAGTCATTAACGTCAAAGGAAAAAGGAAATTGTAAGCTAAACGTTTTAGTTTCGATTCTCTGGTGGCGCACAAGTTATTTTTATTTTTATTTTTTTTTAACTTAAAATCATTACTATACATTGGGTCCAATATAATAAAATACGAAATCTGCATTAATCAAAACATTTAAGTGTATTTTACGACCAGGAAATGCCAGGCTGCCTGCTAGTGTATTATAAAATACATCATAATTCATATTATATATATATATATATATATCACATAAGGCATTATTCATATTGTACATATTTCGCACTGCTAGCACAGTGAACTGGAGTTGCCTGAGAGCATGGACAACAAAAGACAAGTAAAAATGTGTGCATAATTTTTTTTTTTTAGCTTTTCTCTCTATCCTCCCTTCTGTTCTTCCTTTACATATCCACTTTTGGCATTTTAATATGTCTGTCAATCTCTTCAATTAATTCTCTACCTGTAACTGTTAAAAGAATAATTTTCTTTCATTTTTAAAATGTCTATATTTTATTTGATATAATGCTGAGAAGGCATACATCAGCTTTGACACAATTTTACTTTATATTTATATCCATATAGTAATATACAAGTGTATATATATATATATATCACATGCCTAACCAAAACTTGTGGCAGTATTTTCAGAAACTTTTGAGAGGGAGTTATGTTCCTTACAGCCTGGAGAAATGGGAAACTAATGGGAAGAAAACCTCCAAGTATCACAATTGGTTTGTGGCCAAGTCTACCAAAATGACGCCCATCATTGAAGCCAAGCATGCTGGCCTTGCTGAATAGTCGCAAAGCGAGACAAACTGGCAAACTCTTAGGGATAACAGACTGCCAGGTATTGCACCAACAAGTACTGGACTGCCAGGTACTGCATCATGCATCAACAAGTACTGGAGCTCAAAAACATTCAATCATCAATATAAACAACATCAGAAGGATGTATGATGGCATAAAAAAAGCACTTAGACCAATCCAGAACAAGGTAACTCTCCTAAATCCTCTATTTGAGAAGTGATCATAGGCAGGGCTCAGGTGGAGAGAGGAGTGGATCGCAATTTGATCTCTACTCCAGATATAGCATTGTGCCACCCACCCCCTCAATTTTTTGACACTATTGAGTATCTACCAACTACAGATAAGATGGATACAATGCTAACTATAGGGAAGCTGAATAAGTAATCAGAATCCCCCAGACTTGATCAAGCACTGTAAGACTACTCTTCTGCTTCTGCTACACAAAGTCATACCACAAGACATAGGAAACACCAAGATCATTACCCTATGCAAGAGTAAGGGTGAGAAAAGCGATTATAACAACTATAGAATTAGATTTCTCCTCAGCATTGCTGGCAGTTTTAGTTTGTGCCATCCTGATCTGTTTGCGGAGAAAGGAGAACAGATAAAACGTGTACCCAAAATCACAATGCATATTCCAGCAGACGGACACGAGATGCTCCTTTATGTCGCCTTCATAGACATCAACAAGGCATTTTATCTTGCCAGCAGCTACAGCCTATACAAGATCCTCTTAAGAATTGGCTGTGTACAAAAGCTGCAGTGCATGATAGAATCCTTCCACATCAACTCGAAAGGGACAATCCTGTGCTGCAGGAGGTCCTTCAATTCCTTATGCATTTGGAGCAAAGTTAAGCAAGGCTATGTTTTTGCTCCAACACTCTTCGGGATCTTCTTCGCATCTTCTTAACATATGCCTTTGGTATTGCAACCAGATCAGATGGTTGGCTATTCAACATTGTTTTCCTTAGAACAAATGTGCACATGGCTCTCATCAGAGACCTGCTGCTTGCTGAGGACGTAGTTGTGATGCACACCCAGTAGGAACTGATGGATGGCTTTTCATGCGTCTGCAAAAGATTTTAGGCTTACATAAAAACATCCTGGGACAAGACAAGGTACTATTTGGCATCATGATTGATGTGTATGAACTTGTTCACCGGCTCACATATTTTGGTCCCACTATGACACCCTCTCCTTTGACAAGAGTATCGGCATAAAAATTATGATGCTATCTTTTTTTCACATCCAGAAGTTGGGAGAACTCAAAATTGACAGTGAACACTAAGATGGACGTGCACAGGACCTGTGTCATCAGCACACTGTTGTACAGCAGCATTGTACACCCATCTATACTATACAGGAGCAGTAATTTGACACCTTGCATCAATAAAACCTCTGCTGCATCTTTGGTATTATAGCATGTACACTCTCCTCAGGCAAAGCAGATTGTGCTGGTTGGGCCATGTCTATCGCATAAAGAGATGTATGGATAAGTTGCATCTGGGAAGAGGTTCACTGGCTGTTAACTTGGACACAATATTGTGAGGCAAGCAACATCACCATCGGATTCCTGAGAGTGTGTCATGGCTGTTCAAAATGAACAGGAATCTTGAACCAACATCTGAAAACAGGAGAAGCTGATGAACGCTACTGCAGAGAAACGTGCATACAGAAAGGAGAACACTACTGCCAATAGTGCACGTACCGTACCACATAACCTTATCGGCAGATTGCAATTCCCATATTGATCTCTTCAGCAACAAGCTGCATTTCTCCAGCTGAGCAAGCAACCAGGACAATTAGGCTAAAAATACGTCATCCAAGGTTGACCCTAACCGACAGAGGTCTGCATTATACATACATTAGTATATATCATACACATTACTAACAGAAACTGTGTCTTTGAACTGCTTATAAAAATTTAGGCAACTAAGAAACTATAACTTTATATCTCGTATATATATATATATATATATATATATCAAGGAAAGGTTAATGTTTACATTAATGAAAGTATATTGTGCAGTGAATTATAACACCATTTGCAATTTTAACAAACAGAATTTAATAAAAGATAACGATGAATCTCAGGAAGTGTCTGTTACTGAAAAAAAATTAATGAGCCGAATAGACTAGGGTGAAATCAATTAAAATTTAATATTTTGTGTATAATGCAAGGGGCATAAACTGATAATTTCTAAAATTGATTCAGAAGGAAATATTGATTTTGTAGGAGAGAACATTAATGACAAACTGAGAATCTGACTGATTTCGCTTAAAAGAAGATCTATTATGTATAACACAATATATATATTGGAATAAATAAACAAAACAGCAAACGTATCAGTTATGCATGTAAAACAAATAGATATTCTTAAGATATCTCAATCTGCAAAAATTTTTTTTTTATTTCACACTTCAGATCAACAAGACAAACAGAGATAGCTGATACTGAGATATTATTTACCTTCTCAGGAAGTTAGACTCAAGACCAAATATAGTTTTTAGAAGACAGCGGACTAGGATAAGTGCACTTTGGCTTACATAAATTGCACAGGTAGCCCTGTCAGCCGTTCACAATAGGGACATCTCAAGTAGTTAGCCTGAAACTAACCTCCTTCACATAAAGAAGATAAAGCCTGGGAGGGTGACCTCCTAAAACTGAAAAGAACCATACCCCAGCCAGACAGCAACCAAGCCGCTATCAGATTGATCTGTATCATAATTCTAGATAACAAGACATATTTAAAAATAAAAGCACAAAAGTAGATTAATTAATATCTATTAGATAAATAGTAAAGTTACAAATACAGAAATTCAAACTTGCTTTAAATAGTCTTTTTTTGAGTGGGGAAGGGACAGATATACAAATTCTCAATTAAATCCAAATACTTCATGAATATATGAACACTTTAGCTGTTAATTGTAATTTTTTTTTAAAATCATTATTTATCTTACATAATTATGAAATAAAAGTTTACCTCCAGGTGTTCGCTTATCAGACACGTGCTTCAATGGTAAACAAACGGGGCAGTCATTTCGTGTACAATTCTTCCAGTGAGTGATTATCTGGCGAGATGATGCACAGTGAGCAACTAAAAAAAAAAAGAAAAGAAAAAGAAAAAACATAGATTAATCATGACAAACGAATTTTGACGACATTAATTTTGAAGTCAATTCATCAGCAAAATCCTGCAGGAATAAGGAATTTCTGCATGCAAGCTTTGAAATTAAAATTCCTGAATTAGGAATCTAATTTTTGCCATCAGTTTTTTTTTTTATTTATCACACAAAGTCAATTTTGCAATGAAAGTTAATTTTCAAAAGAAAATCAAGTGACAAAACTTGCTCTAATCACTAAAGACGAAAAACTTGGTAGAGACATGAACCCTTTCATCATTATATTTGGTTTGACATCCGTTTTACATGCTAGCATGCACTGAATGGCTCTTAAAAGAGGTGTGAAGTTTTATGATTTTAATCATTTCTTCCTTTACTTTGCTTCATTTTTTGCTAAGAATATGGTTAATAGCCTATCTGCAGATGAATACTCCAAATAGTTTATAAATGTTATAACACGTACCTTGACAAGATTTTCCTGCATTACAAGTTGTCATATGGTTAAGAACACTCTTCATCGTTCTACAATGCGGAAGAATACATGAAGCGACTTCACCATTCACTTGTTCTCGCCTTTGGCATTTGTGAGCGTGAAGAAGTAAAACAAGTTGCTGCTGGATGAGTTTCCGTTTTTCAGGATCTGCATTTGGAGGTTGCTGACCAGTTGTTCCTTGCTGACCAGTCTGATAAAAGAAACAAAAAAAAAAAAAAAAAAACACAAAATAGATGTAATATATATTAAGATACATACACAGATATACACACACAGGGTTGGATAATATTTGCTTTCAACATCACTGTATAGAGCGGGAGGCAAATAACAGTGGTTTGATTTTTTTTTAAAGATTTATTCATTAAACTAATCAATTTATCGGAGATTTCACTTCATAAATTATGCTTTCGTGATAGATGATTTGAGGCAGCTTTAGGCTAGTCAGCTTTGCCTTTAGCTCATTCTTTGTGCTGCAGCAGGATCTGCTAATGCCTTGTTCCATCGCACACCCACAAAGTCAACAGGATTGCAGTCAGGTAAAAAGAAACTTTATTGTGCAATTATTTTTAGCTCTCTTACACTTGGTTCACCAGGTATACTTGAGAAATAGTTTTTACAATTCTTTTTCATGAGTTTGGTTGCTCCTATAATTACTGGAATGATAGCGACTAGATATCAGACGAAATGTGATCAAGAAATTCTGGCAGACATGCCTGAATTTCCCAGGGTGCCGAGTCTAGTTGGCACATGTATAACCTACCTTGTCGATTCAAGGTCTCACAGTATAACTTGGAAAACTGATATAGTCATCCGTGTTCAACCTGGAGCATTCAGTAAAAATAAATAAAAATAAGTGGGATAATGCAAGATCACTGAAGATCATGGTTGTGGCTGGAAACTCTACAGAACTCTAGGCACATCTTTGGATGAGGCAGTAGGTTTGTTGATCTTCTGGCCTTGACAAAAGTTTTTTCTGGATCAACTAAGCGTTTCAACTTGTTGATCAGCATCTGTGCATGCTTTAGTTGTTTTTCTTGCATAAAAAAAAAATGTTTTTCTTCATCTTGTTTAAATGTGTACAACCAGCCTCATGAGTTTTATCATCTATGCCTTCCTTTCTTGCAAGGGCCTTGTTAGGCTTATCATATAAAATTTCCTAAACGTCAACAATGAACATTCTGAGAGCATTAAAATCATCGATCATACATTTTTCTCTTTGATGTGACCTCGTAGTTGAGTCAGGAATCCATCAGTTCTTTTCTTGAACTTTTCTACCATCCTCCTAATGATACTGGAGAAGTCTAAAATATTTTTATTTGTCCTTCTGCCATGAATTGCAAACAGAACCCTTTTCCACAATTGTGGGTTCAAAATTATCTATAATCAATTATTCTGTAAAAGCAACAATAAAGAATTGAAGAACAGTCACTATTTTTATAGAGCCAAGACTAACAGCAAAAGTTTAAATTCACACTACATCTGCATATAAATACACTTGAAGTTGTGTGCCGATATGTGTGAGAGTGGAGCACAGTAAATATAGACATAAGCTCTTATTTATACAAACACAAACCACATACAGACACACATGCATTTTTGAGTAAAAAGTGAATTTACAAAAACTTAATCAAAATCGACGATAACTACATTTGTGCATAAAAAAAAAACTTATTCAATAGCAGTTGTCATCCAAATCCAGCATCAATATTCTAATAAACGAATTTTTCAACGTAAATTTTTTGTTTTTTTAAAAACATTTTATACAATCTATTTATGGACTTGAGAAATCATTTAAATAGAACACTTTATTTTTATTCTTTTTATTTTTTTTTTTGGGGGGGGGATATTAGTAATGAAATAAATCCCAGCTTTTATCAAAACCAAAGCATTTAGATAGAGGTGGTATACGTAACCATGCAATTAGGGTTTTTAGGAACCCGACTTCCTATTAGTTAAATAACATTCAGTGCTAGCATTTTTAGAAACTGATTTGTTAGTAATATCATGTAATTAGCTAATTCAGAAGCATATTTATTTAATTTCCTGCAGCTATAACAATTTCTCATAAATTTACAAGACAATAACCAAAGGCACAAATTCGAAACACGTAAGGTGATATCGACGAAAAAATAAAAATAGCTCGTCGATTTTTGGTATCAGACAGAAATCATGTTCAGCATTTGACAGAATAGGCTTAGTAACAAAATCCGAAAATAGTTAAAGAGAAAAATAAAAAAAAAGCAAACAAGATAAATTAAAAAAAAAATAGCAAAAAATTTTGAAAAGAAGAATTTTGATCATTATTGCCAATTCTGTTGATTAGTGTCACCTGAACAGGTGTTTGCCTTTGTTTCACAGAAAACACGAAGAAAAAATATGGACATCAATTACAATATAAGCAATATAAGATAATTTATGCTTGTATTACTAGACTAGTTGCCGAGGTGTAAATTTTATTTAAATGAAAATAACATATTTGTTCCAAAAAGGAAACCATAAGATTAAAATTAACAAAAACGACTTCAGAACTTGACGTGTAAAAATGACGTTTAAATTTGTGTAAAACAAAGTTTAACTTAATCGTTAATATAACATTCTTAATATGTTTAAATGTATCGAAATTTTCATTTTTAAATTAACGCGAAAAATTTATATAAATTAAAATGTGTCTATAACTATAAAAATACACATGACGATATATTACAAAAAAGAAAAAAAGCTTTCAAAATAAATTTACATACACGAAAAAGGGAGGGTCAAGTAAACAAAAAATTGAAAGAATATCTGAAAAAACAAATCCAGATGAATTTGCACTATTTGAAATAGATATTAGGTGTGATACAAAAATATTCTTAATATTTAATAACAAATTCTTATATAGTTGCCTCCCCACGAGAACAGAGTTCGGTAAATGGTTAGGTTTTAATGTGAGGAAAATCTAGTCCCCCAAAAGGGTTGGATTGTGACAAAAATTAAAATTTCATCAATGAGAAGGATTTCTCTTCCTCTATCAGCACAGGTACTACACTTTGATCCCAATAGTCAGTATTTACCTGCCTCCCCACGAAGGCAGAGTTAGAGACACAAGGCTGGGGGTTTTATGCGAGGACATCGGATTGGGAGAATTTTTTTTTTTTTTTTTTACAAATTTTGAATTGCCTCAATCTAGAAAGACTTCTCTCTTACTGGATGAGAACAGGAAAAAAATGAAGTGCAGTATCAGAACAAATACTACACTTTACTCCTAATAAAAAAGTATGAAACCTAAATGTCAAAGACATATATATATATATATATATATATATATATATATATGGTAGAGGAAAGAATTTTTCCAGTCTAGAAATACAATTTAAAATAATTTTATACGAAAGGAACTAAAAGGGAATATAGATAACAATATGTGCTTTATAATCTCGCAAATGATGGAATAAACTGACAGCTAGAATAATATCTCACGAGTAATTATGGTAAATAATGTTTATTTACTAAAAGTAATAAGTTCAAAAATATATAAATTACGATACAATCATAAGAGTTTTCTTCATAAATACTAGCATCATAATTTTTATTTTGAACTCCTGAAAGTGGAGAATGTTTTAATTTTTCATGAACATTAAAGATAGAATTGAATTTTTGGAGATAAATAAAAGAAAAAGATTGAAAATGAAAGTGAAAAAACGTGACAAAAAAACGAATAATTGATATGAGTTTCTGATTTTAAAGAATATTTAGAAATGATTTTTTTTTTCGAATTATCAAGCTTTTTGGGAGTTGAAAGCAGAATTACGATTTCAATATTGTTTCCAATACTAACAAAAAAAAAAAAAAAAAAAAAATTTATCACATTCAAATTGAGTAATCTTTATTTACATCCGAATAAGTAAAATTATAATTTATTATTCAATTATTACCAACTTCAGATACACCAACAGTTAAAATGCAACCCAATAATTCGTTTTAAGTTAACAAATTTGAATTTGTACGAAATAAAAACACGGAAATGTAATATTTCAGACTTATTTTAAAAACAGAATATTCAAATTTAGAAATCAGTTAACAAGTAAAACAGAAAAGTCAATCTTTAATCTGCTGATTTATTTCAAATTTTTTTTTTTTTTTATCTTTAAAATCTTTTTTTTAACGCGAAAATGAAATAGATTTAGTTTTTCCCCCCTCTTACACGCGATTCTCTTCCGCAGCATTTTTAGGGTTTAAAATGTATCTTGAAAATATTAAAACAAAACCGCAAATAAAAACACAAAGACAAAATTTGATCTATTTTTTATAAGTCATATATATATATATATATATATATATACACACACACACACACACACACACACACACACACACACAAATAAGTATGTAATTTTTTACATAAATTTTATTCTTAAAGTGGACATTTACGAAATAAAATGTAAAAGGTTTTGTTTTTGTTTTTAAGTAATGGTCTGTAAAAATCATCTAAATAAAACTAGTACTCAGAAATAAAATGTATATAAAACCAAATAATAAAAAAATAAAAAAAAGCTAATAAATTATATAAAGCAAAAATTAATATAATTTTATTAAACGATCAGAGGCCTTTTTTTTTTTTTTTAACAAAGCATGGAGATAGATATAGATAGAGGGAGAACAGAATGAATTCTTGAGACTAGCGAATAATAAGCGATTTGGTTACTAATGACATCATACACAATGCATTTTTGGCCCTTTTCTCAGTTTTTTTTTTTTTTTTAAATATAGAAAAATTTATAAATCAATCAGAACAATCGCCAATAATAACCATTAATAACGTAAACGATAACTACAGCTTAAATTCCGTATTTCTAGATTGGTATAGAACGAGCACAGAATATTAAACTTTGCGAAGGGATCACCCCGGATCCCCCCTCTTTAAAAAAAAAAAAAAAAAATGAATATTCGGTCTTTTAGTAGACATGCTCTTGCAGAAAAGGAATTACTTTTATTTATTAAAATAATAATATTAATAAGGAGAAGGAATGGTTTGTTCATTTTGTTATATGAATATTCGTTTCGTACAAGGAACGTAGCTAATAAGACAAAGAAAAGCGTGTAAAAAAAAAAAAAAAAAAAAAAGATGATCGGCTTCATTGTGGAATAAGGAAGTTGTTAAACAATGAAAAACGAAGCAGCCATAATATTAGGATTTACTCAGTGAGGATGCACTTTAATCCATGTTTCGACTCCCTTTTTGATGAAATATATATATATATATATATATATATATATATATATATATATATATATATATATATATATATAACAGTCGAAAATAAAGAACGATAAAAATGAAAAAAGAGAAATCCTTGTAAATTACAAATATTTAATAGTGGTCATTACAAAAACTACAAATTTTCAATTAAAAAAATCGAATTCCAACATGAGAATTATTAATTTAATATAAGAAAAATAGAGAGTATTATTATTCGTCTGTAATGTTGATATACAAATCCTATGAGAGAAACAATTTTAGAAGGAAAAGAAAAAACGAATTTGCCAAAGAATTAAATATATGAGTACTACATAGAAATTCTCTTAATTTTAAATCTGGTTAAAAACTAAACTACAAGAAAAATAATATTTATATTTTTTTAAGTTAAAGTTAAGTTTAAACGTTATTTAAATAATTAAATATAAATTTTTAAAAGTGGTAATTAGAATGTTCTTGTGAGGAAGGAAACGTAATTCTCCGACAAATTCGAAGGCAGCTTTTTTTTCCTATTCCGAAGGAATTTGAAATGCGAAATATACATATATATAAGATCGCAATAGTAAAACGAATGAAATAATTGAATTATAAACAGGAAAGACGTTTTTAATTTCTCATGGTTATTGTTTTTTCCCCCTCGATATCTTCAATATTTATAAATTTCTAACAAGAACGAAATTCTCCAAACGATGATGAGAAATGGCGAAAGCCATGAAAAAAATGTTTCATATCGGAAAACGTTCCAAACTAGCTCTAACGTTGACTTTAATGAAAATTCAAATATTTATTTTAATACAAGGTAAATTATTATTTCTATTTTATTCAGAACAATCTGACAAATTCATATTAAAAATTTAAAAAAATTCAGAAGTCGGAAAATAAATTTTGATAGGAATTAAAGTTATTTTTTTTAAAAATTCAAGAAAATCTTCCGTCATAAAATATGAAACGATTCGAATCGGTTTTCGAAGGATTTTATTTTTGTTAAAAACATAAGACAAACTGATTTTTTTTTTTTTTGTTTATTTTGTGGAGGAAATCCAAAAGTTTTTAAATTTGTAAATTTAAAAAAAAAGGTATAAAATGTTTTAGGATAAAAAAAAAAATTTAAAAAATGGAAACGATATCAAATATTGAAAACTCATAATTCGTTCAATTAGTTTTTTTTTTTTTTTTTAAATAAACAATTTATCAATTTTAATAACATTTTTTAAAAAGTGAAACAAATATTTTTTTAAAAATCTTTTAATAAATAAATTTTACGATCATTTATAACATTTTTAGACGAAAATGTGTTGCGAAAAAGAAATTACATAAAACTCAACTGTTTTTTTTTTTATTATTATTATATCTCCTAACCACAAAAATAGAAATCTCGATTTATTTTTCATAAAACGAATCTCCGTAAAATTAAACTTTATCAAAATGGGAGAGAAATATTCGATTTTGAACGAGCAAAGAAAATATTAAACTAATAACAATTCTTATAATTTGTTATGTTAAAAGCAAAACATTAAATATAAAATGGATTTTAAAATAACTTGTTTCTTGTTTTTGTTAATGTTTTTCTTCTAATAGGAAATAAGTCTACGTCTGTTCACACACAAGTTTGTACGACGTCATAAAAAAAAAAATAGTATTTTAAGAGATATTTTCATGCATTAAAAAAAAAAAAAATCTCCAAAATTATGAATTTGTCATTTGTTGATGTTAAATAACACTCAGTCTTATTTTCAGATAAGATTTTAAAATTAATATATATATATATATATATTGAATGACACATGGAGTCTTAGTTTACAAAACAAAAATAATCACTAAAACAATTTTCAAATCTAAAATTAATATAGAGAAATTAGTTATTTACAACTAGTATTTTTTTATTATTAAAATCTAATTTTATTTGTGGGGAAAAAAATCGACAAGTGCTCGGGAGGGTGTGCAAAGTGAAGGCTGTTTACAAGTGAATATCAGTATTAAAAGAATATCGGAAGAGAAAACCGCATACAGTTTCTGTTGAGTCGAGCGAGTTTTATTTTATAAAAGAAATATTAACATCTTTAAGGATTTATGAAATGTTAAGCTTGCGATAAATTTAAATTCTGATATATTCAGTTTTTAGGGGTGGGTGGGAACTGAAGACAGAATAACTTTTTAGAAAAACAACCGCTGAACAATGGATGTGATTGATATAACACACATATAGATAGGGCTTCTTCAGAATTTGAACCGAATGAAATCTAAAACGTAGGGTTTATATTTCAACAAGAGAACAGTTTAGTTCAAATTCTGTAGAAGTACCCAGAAACATTAAGCTACACCTCTTTTATATTTAATATATATATATATATATATATATAAATAAATATATAAATAAATAAAAGAATATATCTTTAACAAAGCAAACTTATCAAAATATAGAAAGCTCAACAATGTTAAGAGGAGCAATATATATATATATATATATATATATATATATATATATATATACATACATACACGCACAATACATTAAGTGTACAATTACAATAAGTGTAGCATTGTAGCAATTGTCTCCAAAACACCTTCATCAAATGATGACTCTGGGTTCAGGAATTGTTTTGAGGTAAAACCACCTAAATAACTGAGAGTGAATTTCTGTGAAACACACGGATGATCAAAATACTGTACAATATCCACTAAATATATTAGCCCGACACGTTCCTTCGAGGATAAAACATAAACGTTTCACTCAGCTACTAAGTATATTTACATCTACTATTCAACTCTATAACCATTCTATTGAGCACTATTGGTGTAAATACTGAAACAAACGAACAAACAAAAAAATACGTAATATATCTTATAATAATGTAAGCGTACTATAGTAATAGCTAGGGTACTAATGCAGAACACGGACCGTGCTGAAATAACAACGTTGTTATTTAGAAACATTCTTAACATGAAGAAAAGGGGGTATTGTTAACTATTCTGTACTTTCACCATAAAAATAGAACTTAACTTAAAACCCTGTCTAAAAATAACACAATCCGTATTCTGCATAAGTAACATGGCCATGTATATTTATATATATATCTATATATATAAAAATGTAGATACCTTGATCATGGGGGTCTGGGGAGCCGGTGGTCCTCCTGCTCCACCTGCTCCAGCCGCCGCGGTCAGTGCTGGGTGACCAGCACTGACGGAATGGGTCGGTAGTTGTATTTGTGCACTCATAGTGGGACCCATAACATTATTTGGGGGTATGGAAAGACCTCCGGCGGTCAGGTTAGGGGGTGGTTCCCTGGCAGCAGGGCCTGGGGCACTCATAGGCGAGTAGTGTGGTCCGTTTAAAATATGACTGTTGTGAGGAGTTTGCGAAATGCTCTGAGTACTTTGGGTTAGTGCCGACTGAGAGGACACCGATTTAAGGGCAACTCCTGAGGAAGGTCCTCCTCCTAGGTGGGTGTTGCCTCCATTACCTCCACTGCCGGTACCAGCACCAGTGGCACCACCTCCAGTAATCCCGACAGTAGACGATGAAAAAGATGAGCTACTAGTACTACTGGTCAGTGGCATGTCAGGACTGACAACATGGGGCGACGGTGTCCCTCCCGTCTTACTGACCGATCCATGAGGAGGGGAAGAAAGATTCGTAGACAATGGACTTTTCACAGTGTTGTTGATTCCAACATTGGAGTTAATGTTGGAGATTATTTGTCTGTTACTGGAGGGTGGTTGTGGTCCGGCGGTTGTAGGCCCCTGGTTTTGGGAGCTGTGTGGGCTCGAAATACTATTACCACCCGAATGGGTAGAGACAGGAGTGGGTTGAAGTAGATGAGATAACTGTTGATGAGATGATGGGTGCCTTTGCTGTGATGTTGCCGTCGATTCTTGACCGGACTGAACTTGAGACGAATCATTCGTTCCATTGTGGGACCCATCGTTTGCAGAATTATTGGTACTAATTAACTCATCTGGTAACTCTTCGTTCAAATCGAACTCCGTAAAAGCATCTAAAAATAAAATAGAAATATATAAAAAAGTAATGTTTAAAATATATATGTACAGTAATTGAAAGAAAAAAAATTAAATTAAAAATAAACGTCTTTTTTGTTGTTGTTTTGTTTTAAATTTTCGAGTTTAAACATAACCCTCTTTAAATAAATGAATTTAGTCGATCGACGACAGTTGTATACTTCTAAGTGGAAGGCACTGAGCAGTGCCAGGGTTGACTTTCATTTTTTTTTTCTCTTTTCCTATTTTCTAAGGAAAAAAAAAAAAATGAAACCTCATTTTTTTTTTTTTTTTTTTAAATTTTTGAAAATATGTACATATATATATATCTTTTTAATTTATAAACAATAAGGGGGAAAATAGGTATAAATATATGTATATAAAAGGTAAATATGTGGAGTAACATCACGTAAATATAGGGACGGCATGAATAATAACAAAAACAGCGAGTATAAGAAGAAAGAGATTTGACAAACAAAAACACATAAGCACTCGCATGTAGTCAGCAGTATTCGTATACAACGTCTGCTTATAATACAGTAAAGAAAATACACAGGATTACTAAACCACAGAATAAAGGAAGTATAAAAGAGCGTTAGATTATTAAAATATAATGGGGGGAAAAAAAAAAAACTCTTAAAAAGTCACATACCTCCGCTATCATTTGGAAGAGCAGGTGACGCAAGCTTTGGCCTCTTGGCTGGAGGAGGGCCTTCGACAAGCTGGGGGTCGGCCATGTTATAACTCCCCTGTATAGATGTTAACTAAAGCACTTCCACTTTTGCAACAATCTCAAGCTTTTCGTTCCGTATAATAATCCTTTAAATGCAATGGCGGTTTAGAGGCTGCAAACCCGTTTACAGCCATGACTCCGTTAGCGATGATCATAATTTTCAGGGACTAAAATTCAATCCCTTCATGGTTTACTCGGTATAAATCTTCGGGCACAAAGCCGATGATATGCGATTCATTATGTTCTAAAGTCACAATGAATCTAAAAAAAATATATCTATATCCGAAGCAAAATCCTACTTTGAGATAGTATCTATCTTCCTGGCGATCAGAAGTACAAAGTCGCCGAATTTAAAAATCGTTTTCTGTGAGAATTCTAAAATGTTCCGATCACCTGAAATTAACGCAAGATGGCCGCTGTTGATGAAAACTTTCAGCTTGTCAGAAAACAACGGAAAGTTCCGAGTTCGAACTCGTTTTACGGAGAATAATTATTCATATATTCGTATCCCCATGTGACTAGCGCACTCGCTTCTGATTGGTTGGTTGTCGTAAACTACACATGACTGAGTTCATCACGGACAATACCGAAGACGTCCGAATAACGAATCGTTCGCTTGTAACCATTGGTCAATCGTCGTCGGGGGCTTTTTTTTTTTTTTTTTTTGGCTGCTAATGGCTCAGCAGGCGGCGACGGCGACCGCGACCCAGCAGCAGTTATAGCAGTAGATCTGTTTTCATGCCTCAAATTACACAATATTTTATCAATTTTTCAGGACATCATCTCACCATCTTATTTTTCTCTCCTTCTCTTTCTTCCTTTCTCTTCCTCCTTCAGTATATCTCATATTTTTCCTTTCCTATATTCCTTTATTGGTTGAAGAAAAAAAAAGGTCCTAGAATAATCTTTTCGTTTAGCGCAAATAATGCCGTCTCCTTAAACCCTTTATTTATTTATTTTAAACCAAAAGAAAATCCTCTTTCCCCTCCCCCTTTAATTATCGTACTGATTCATACTTATATAAATACGTTTATATACTTGTGATTTTTTTTCTCTCTTATACGTAGGAGCAGTGAAAACCAGACGAATGCAAAATTGAATATCACGAAGTTGGGGAAAAATGGCTACAAAATTGTGATTTTTTTTTTTCTATTTTTGTCAAAACTGGCAGAAATACTTCTATTACTGCCGCTGCTCGCTTTTAGGCCACACCGATGATAAATCTATGAAAAAGATTGACCAATTTGATTAAAAAAACATTGTTATTTTTTTTTTAAATTGATTTAATAAACTTGTTTTCACGCTTGTGCCCATTAAATTCATATTTGTGTCATCCATCCGATTGTTCCTCTTTTTTTTTTTTTTTTTTGATATCCGTATTGTGTTATGAATAAATATCTAACAATATATTATCTCCGTGTTTGTGCGTGAAATGTTGTTTAAAGCGTATTATTTACCAATTTCTTTTAAAACGGATTTATTTTCGAGCTCCTTCCGATTAAAGTTTCGACTATTCCTCCCCTTTTTATATCCCCTCTCCTGGATGTTAAATCGGGGTGCAGTTTCTGTAAGACAATGCATTCAAATATGATCACCGATTTTATGGCCATCTTTTTATTTTTAAGAATTAACTTCGTTTTAAGAGCTAAAGATCTGTTATATAAATTATATTTTACGCGATAATTGTCTATATATGAAATAAAGGCCTTTTCTTTAAAAAAAAAGGAAATTTTGTGTATTAAAAAATAAACAAAATAATACAATTTTTAAAGCTTGTTTTCCTATGTAAATTAAAATAGAAATATGAGAATTAAAAACCTCTACATTATTCACAACCATTTATGCGATGCGCCTATTTAACAGAACTAAATTAGTTATAAATTAATATCAAATACGTTCATGAAGCAAAGATTTGAATAATATAGACATTTTACTTTAAATATTTAAGTTAAGAGGGGGGGGAATGACTATTTAAAAAAAACCAAGAGACCGTTTGTGTATATGTAAAAAAAAAAAAAAAAAATTGTTGAAGGGTTTAAAATAACAATGTGTGCGAAAAATCTTTAATATCTTCACCGGTAATTCCAATCATCGAAATACTTTCCACATAAATCTTAAATATACCTCCCTCACTTTTTTTGGAGAGGGATTTATTTTCTTGAGATTTCATTTCTATTTTACTGGTTTCCTTTATTTTTAAATATTTTTAATGAAAACAATCCAATAATAATTAGAATACTCCCAGATATAAGCTAGCAGAGGGTAGTCTTATAACCGTTTTATTTATTTAACATTATTGTAAAATTTCCTGTACAAAGGGCATATATATATATATATATATATATATATATATATATATATATATATATATATATATATATATATATATAAAACGATTTATTTAAACATTTAAATTATATACCAAGCTTTTTGTTTTGTTATTATTTTAAATAAAGACGAATTTTATCTTTTAAAAATATTTGGGCATTTGTGCAGTTTAACATCAAGCAAATTAACTTTTTAACTTTAGGAGAGTTCCGTCAGTCTAAGGAAAGAGTTAACGAATCCCCCCCTCCATATAAGAATGGTTTTCTAAATTTGCTTGGAGATGTTAAACTGCACAAGTGCCAAGATTTGTAATGATTTGTATTAGTGTTATATATTATTTAAAATATGAAATAAACACTCGAATAAGTTAACTTTTTTTTTTTTTAAGAGCCTATTATTGGAATCCAAAAGGTGTCCACTCTGTATTAGGGACAAAATAAAATAAAAAATTACCTCAGTCTAAGAGGATTTCTCTCATCCTCCTCATCTGACCGAGGACAAAACAAATACTTCACTTTGATCTCTTTCTTCATGTTACTTTTTATTCATTATTACTTATTTACATCCCCCGCCCCGAAGGATAGTAGTAAAATAATCACTTTATTTGGAAATTACATTCTTCCAAACCCATTTTCCAAAATCAAATTTCATGTTAAAGGTAAAAACCAATAAAACATGAATTTACTTTAAAAACACACATAGAATCATCCACATTTGTAACATTTGTTTATTTATCCTAAAAAAAACTTTCACAATATAACTCCTCTTATTGCTATCTTCACAAAATTTTGGTCGATGTAACCTCCGACCTTCGGATATATATTGCGAACTCAGGAATCTTCCTGTGGAACTTGTGAATCTGCACGGAATGTCAAACGGAACCCTTTATTTCATGGGGATAGCATGCTCTTGTTCTGTCAGTCATGACTGGGTAGAAGTCCTAAGTACCTATTTACTATGCCTCCCCACGGGACAGAGTTAGACACCAGGGTCGTTTTTTAACGTGGAGAAAAGGTACAAAAATAAAAATTGTCTCAGTCATGAAGGATTTCTCCTCCACCGAAAGAGAACAAGAAATAGAAGTGCAGCATCTGAAGAACAGATGGTATTTATTTGCTCCCCCACCGAGCAAATTAGGCACAAGGCCGATTTTTAATGTGAGGAGTGAAGGGAGGGGGAAGGGAAAAAGGGGACCAGCTCCTGAGAGGTGGGAAATGAGAGCTGGTCACAGGTCAGGCACGTGGGGCTGCCCCCACATCTGGTCTTTGCTAGTCATAGCTAGTCCTAGCTAGTCCTAGCTTGCAGCATCTGAAGAACAGATACTACACTTTGATCTTGTCCCGAGGGCCAAGGTAGACTGGGTAGATGTCCTAAGTAATTCGCAATTGTATTTTTTAGTGTCGCCCCCCCCCACACACACACTGAGGATTGAACCTTCAACCTCCATAAGAGTGTAACTTTACAACTGAATTTTATCAATTACATTATCCACTATACCACAGGTCCTTGCGGACAATTCTAATATGGATTCTAGTAGAAATTTTAGAAGAATCCAAATAATACAAATAAGTTTTCACAAAACCACTCTTTACCTGCGCCTAAATCAAACGTAGATTCCATGAATAAAGCTTCTTTCTTAGAAGTGCACGCCTGTGGAACTCTCTTCCGTTTGCCTGTTTCCCACCTGACTACAACTTGGATGTCTTCAAGTCCAACATAAACAAATTCCTGATAAACTGCCCCCTTAAGTAAGACACTTTATCAAATCTCCATTACTAACAATTACTACGATATTATCCCATTGATTACTGTACACACAATAACCCTTATCCCCGAATGGCTTCCGGGCCTTGATAAGTGGTGATTACCATGTAAAAAAAAAAAAAAGATAAGCCTTGTCTCAAAAATTCAGAAACATAATTTTCAATATGACTCTCACACAAAAGTTGTAAATTTTTTATTCATCTTGAATTAAAGAAAACGTCCTAAGATGGAGTACTGTTGCCAAATCTGAGCAAAAGCTGTTATGCGCACCCTATACCAACTTCAAACCCTAGTAGGTGATGCTCTTTTCTCTTTCCTACAGAAGAGACGCTGTGAGCCTGTCTCTGCTCTATTGTTATTTATATGGCAAGTGCTTGTCTGAGCTCCAATCTCTTTCACAAAAAAATGCTCGACTAACAACAACCAATATGAAGAGATTCCGCCACTCTCTATTTGTACCTAATCTAAATGCAGATTCCACAAACACAGCTTCATTCCTAGAACTGCCCGCTTGTGGAACACTGTTCTATTGGCCTGCTTCCTGGCCAAGTACAGCATGGCGGCCTTCAAATCTAATGTAAATAATTTCTTCTGAAACCATTCCCTTAAATAATCAAATTCTACCCAATTTACACTATTAATGATTACTATACTACCACCTTACATTCATTAACCCTTATCCTTGAGTGGCCTTCTGGCCTTGATAAGCGCTCACTCATTTGTAAAAAAGAAATAATAGTATGGGTTATAATTGAATTAATGTAGCATAAAATGTATTTTTTTTTTCTTCTTCTGGTATTATAATATTAGATTTGCTATTTTATAATTGATAAATTAGAATCTACAGGTAGTCATTTCCATTTCATCGCTTGGGGGCTGCTTTCGACCTGACTATAACATGGTTGTTTTCAAGTCACATGTAAACAAGTATTTATTGAGCTGTCCTCTTCAATAATCAAATTCTACCCAATTTCCATCACTACCAATCATTACACTATTGACTCACCAACCATCTTACATTCATTAACCCTTATCCTCGAGTGGTATTCAGGCCTGTGTAAAAAATTTTTTTTTAAAGGTTATACATATCAGTCTATTGTTCTCATCTTTTGTGTTATTTTCACGATGTTTCAGTTAATGTAAACCTCCAACCTTCTTCAGGTGTAGCTTGTCAAACTTGGAAATCTGCACTGAATTTTGAATGGGGGAGCGGGGTAACATGCTCTCATGTTTTTTCAGCCATGACTGGGTAGAAGTCCTAAGTACTTTGCAATCATATTTTTTATGTTGCTTGCACTGAGGATTGTCCGCAAGGACCAATCATGGCATAGTAGATAAAGTATTTGGTAAAATTCAGTTGTAAAGTTACACTCTTCTGGGGGTTGAAGGTTCAATCCTTAGTGTGGGTGACATAATTTAAGGTAAGTTTTGAATTTAATAATTGGTATTATTATGGATAATATTCTTTTAATTATTATTTATACCTATATCTGACATATGTCTAAATATTAATCTAATAGATGGGTTATTATTAAAGTTAATTTATAATATTTTTGGTTGGTTGTTTTTGTTTTACGGCATATCAACCCTTTTCAGGTTATTTAATGCCGAATCCGGTGATTTTGAAGAAAATTTTTTTAATAGAATATATTTGTTCTTTGTAAGTCGGTTTCTATTTAACCCATAATTGGGACTCTAACAGGTACTACCACTCCGGGTCAGAGTGGACCTGGGAGCAATGGCAATTAAAGGGTGGCTCCACACTCCCCATAGCCCGCAAGTTGGGGGCCTCACCATCGGATATAGTTTAAGGTCATATCCAGGACCTTATGATATTTTTATCTTGGCGATTTCTATAATAATAGTTATATTTATACTGGAACATATTTCCAAAGCAGCACAAGGTTATATCCTGGATATCTTTATCATCCATGATTGTATAGATTTTTACGTATTGTTTTTTTTTTTTAAATTGAATTATCATAGGCTTCATACGACATACTATAAGCAACCAGTCTTATGTGCCGTTTATTATATTAAGATACTTCTTTATTGATATTGTTCAATATTGTGTTCATGTATAACAAGTCCTAGATAATAATTCACAATTTTATTTTGAGTGCCACAAGGACCCGTGGCGTGGTGGATAGAGTACTTGGTAAAATTCAGTTGTAAAGTTACACTCTTCTGACGGTTGAAAGTTCAATCCTTAGTATGGGTAGCACTCAAATAACACCCAAGATGAGAACAGTAGTCTGAAGAATACAAATAATGCGAATAATCAACCCTCATCTAAAAAATTCAAACAAAAAAAAAAAAGCTGTAGCACTCATAAACATCTCAACATTTTTTTCCTTTTCCGGAGAGGATACCCTATGAGTTAGTTGAATCACATGAAAACTAATCAGACGCTAGGGTATATTAATTTCGACCGAACCTTTAAAGAACGACTTCCACACGCTTCGGAATTTACAGGTCATACAAAGAGCGTTCCCCTTGAGTAATCCAATTTACCAAAGTTACACTTCTAACGATTACTATGATATTGTTCTTTTGACCAATGTACACCGGTTAATCCTTATCCTCGAGTGGCCTCTGGGCCTTAATAAGTGGCGATTCCTTTGTAAAAAAAAAAAAAAAAAAAAAAAATAGACAACCGAGCGAGGCTATCTTCACTTAAAGATATAGCAGTCCATCTGATCATCCTAGGGATGATGGATGACTCAGACTGGGAGTCTGTTTAAAGTAAAATTTGTTTGCACAGAGCCAACCCCACTCTCTCATCCTAAACAGGCAACATGGCAGAGTTGAGACAACTGGAGGCTAGGTGGGATGCAGGAACCGCCGGAAGTGTCAATGTCTTCCTAAATACAGCGCCTGATATCGTAAATGGTCACCCATCTGGTACTGACCAGGCTCAATGTTGCTTAACTTTGATGATCTAACGAAAACCTGTCAGCATGATTATGCCACTCTTAAGAAAATACTTTTAATAGCCAAACTTTCTTACTTTGATACCGTTTTCCCCATCAGCTGATTTCAATTTGGTTATCTTCAAATCTAATGGCAACAAACTCTGGTCATGGAACAATGCATAAGTAATTTTATTTTGTATATAAAATTTATATTTTCCCAATCTCCCAGTGCAGGGTTTCCCAATTTGGGCTCCACCGAGCCCTGGGGCTCCGTGAATGAGGCTGAGGGACTCTGTAGCCAAATGCTTTTTATGGAAAAATTAAATGGCTGCAGCCATTTAATTATTGATCTTCTTTTTCTGCTAGAAAGAGATATGATACATAACTATAGGTGTAAAGATTTTCAGGCAGCTTCATGAAAAAGTAAATAAAAAAAAATCGCAAATTTTTACGATGTGCCCCAGCGTATTATAAACACCCCAAACTCCCCATATTAAGAACGGCTTTTGGAATAAACACTCCCCCCCCCAACCTCGAAAGCCGTTCTTAGCATGATGTGATTGGGGGTGTTTATACTACGCTGGAGCAAGTCATAAAAAAATCTCAAAAAAAAAAAAATTAATTAACAAAAAAATGCAACAATTTTTGATTAATCAAAACCAAAAAATGGTTGTAAACTTGAAAATATAATAAAATCACAAACAGGAACAACAGATGAACAAGTATAAGTTAAAATTTGAAATGAATGTTTTTCATATTTATTTTAGAAATTATCTTCTTAGTGCTCTGTGAAAAACCTTTGCCTTGTTCAGGGTCTCCATAGTGTTCCTAAAGTTTTGAAAATCTTTCCCCATTGCATATTTTTTTTAGAAATATAGGTTTTAAGTAGGTTAGCCATGTTTCAATTTCTTCTGCTGTTTGGGGAAGGATGTATATACCACTAAGGATGTTTAGTATATAGTGTAATGGGTGCATACAGCATAATTAAGTTAAGCAACGATGAGCCCGGCCAGTACCAGATGGGTGACCATTTGGGAATAGCAGGCACTGTACGTACACTCTGCTTATCTCTACATTGTTTCCAGTTATCCTGAACTTTTAATTGCCACTAAAATAAAACAATGCTGACACAGGAGAGTTGCAATTCGAGATTGCACAAATTTTGCCACAAAAAATTTCATGCACCTTCAATGGTTCGTGGCCTTCATCGACAATGATGGAAGAACATTATCTATAATGTAATTTTTTTTTTATATAGGCATCACCACTTATCAAGGCCCAGGGGCCACTGGAGGATAAGGATTAAAGAGTGTACAGTAGTCAATTGGTCAATATAGTAATTGTCAGTAATGGAAATTCAGTAAATTTGTTAACTTAAAGGGGAACGGCTTATCAAGAACTTGTTTACATTGGACTTGAAGACAACCATATTGGAGTCAGCTGGAAAGCAGGAAAACAGAAGACAGTTCCACAGGTGTGCAGTTCTAAGAAAGTAGCTTTGTTCATGGAATCTATGTTTAGGTGGTATTTTGGTGAAAAAAGAGTGAATGCAGGAACTAGGTAGGTTAGCATAGTTAATATTAGTTCATTATAACTGCTCTCTCCTTCTCCTTGCTTTTTTTTTTTTTTTTTAATAAAAAGGACAGAGTACTGTTGCCACATCTGGACAGGAGCTGCTAGAAACTCTTATCTTGCCTTGACAGAGTTCAAAATAGACTCTGTAGCCTAGTGGGAGGGTGCCCTTTTCTCTTTTCTGCAACCTATTCCTCACAGAAGAGACGTTACGAACCTGTTTCTGCTTTATCCTTATTATCATGGCAAGTGCTCGTCTGAGCTCAAATTTATGCCCCCCTCTTTCGCCTGACTTTCACAAAAAACACTCATCTACCTGAAACCACTATCAATAATTTCCCCCACTCTTTATGCCTAAACCTAAATGTAGAATCCATGAACAAAGCTTCTTTCTCAGAACTGCACACCTGTGGAACTCTTTTCCTTTTCCCTGTTTTCCAGCTGACTACAATTTAGTCATCTTCAAGTCCAATGTAAACAAGTTCTTGATGAGGCGTTCCCCTTAAGTAATCCAATTTACCAAATTTCCACTACTAATGATTACTACGATACTGTCCCATTGACTACTGTACACTCATTAACCCTTATCCTTGAGTGGCCTCCAGGCCTTGATAAGCAGTGATTCCTTTGTAAAAAAAACAAAAAAACTTTGTTGACTTTGGAGTCAAGGTAATTTTTGTGGAAAGGTGCAATTATTAAAATTTTCGTGTATTTTCTCAGTTAAAATTTTTAACTGATTATATTAAAAAAATATTCCCATTCTTTATTGCAATTTCTTAAAGAAAGACTATTTCATGGATCCCAGATGCAGATTAGTTCTCGTTAAACTTCACAATCTACAGGCTTTTTCTCAAAGAAGGGACACGGCTAGTCTTTCTCCACGCTATCATTAAGTCTATGGAAGATGCTAGACTGAGCTCCCATCCCTGGTTCTTCCATGTGAGACATCCACAACAAGATTGTATTCCTACCACAGTTGCAAAAAACTTTCCTTTCTTTCTTCATTTCGCTAGCATCAGGCAGAATTTCCATGAACAGTTTCTCTCCAAGAACTTTCCATCTGCAAAACACTTTGCCACAGGTCTGCTTTCCTATTGGCTACAACATGGCTGTCTTCAAATGTGATAATCCGTTCCTATAAGTACATCCAACTGATCATTCGCGCCTTTATCAGATATTCCTCATCATCAAACCAATAGTTCACCTGTCTCATTAACTGTTATCTTTGCCTAGCTTTGGGCGAATACTATCCACTAGATTGTTAAGTTTAACTAATCCAAACCTGGGATCTATGAAATCTTTTTTCTTTGGAAAATTTCAATAAGAATATTTCTTGAATACAACCAACGAATTATCCGTAAAAAAATAAAGTACAGTGAAAGTCAAACTAAGCATTATATTTGTACATAAAATTATTTTTTTTGTTTTTTTTTTATTATTACTAACAGATACTCCTGACATTTTCCAGGAATTTTAGGAGAGTAAAAGTGGACCTTCAGTGTACTTTTGGCATAACTCTCCACAAGTAATGTTTCTGACAAAGGGGTAAGAATTGCTGTTTTCTGGGTCAGAATCTATTCCATCTAACGCTTATTGTTGGCAAGTTTCTGACCATTAAATTTAATGAGTATCTTTTTAGGCTCTTACTCTTATTCCTGAACCACGGTTTGCCTTTTTCTATTAATAAACTAGCAGAATTTTGTGACTCGCTATTGCTCCATAAATTTTGCTGCTTGATCTACAGGAAAAATTAATTAAAATAAATGAACATTCATTCATTTTGAACACAAGCCAAAAATCTTTCTCATTTATTCATATTGGTAAAACATTAATACTTTGGTAACTATAATACAAATTTATTTGCCTCTTAATTGTAACCGTAAAGAAAGGAGAAGAAGGAATAAATCAATTTACCTTTTGTGATTTAGAAATAGATTGCAACTTGCTGAAAATCAAAACCGGTTCGTCTAAAGAAAGGAACATTCATAAATACAAATGCTAAATATTTGTCCAGGAAATAAAACAATATTGCAAAATAACTGTTTGCTACATTAAAATCAGTACAATCGTTGAAATAATAAAAGCAATAACAGATAATAGTCAACTAAAGAAATTAACTTTTTTCAAAATCAATATGAAAATTAGTTAACCTTTCGAATTTGATATCCCTTCTACATAAACAGTATATACAAAAAGATAGTACGTCTGTTGAATAAGTTGAATTAACTGAAAGCAGACGGTTATCACTTTACCATTCGTCTGAGAAATAGGCCCCACCTTTTTCATTTATTTAATTAGATCAGAGATTCTCAATCAGGGGTAAATTTACCCCCACCCGGGAAGGTGGGGAGGTAAGTAATTGAAGTACCTTATAATTTAAAAATAATTATTTCTTTTCAGATTGTGTCATGTCAAAGAAACATACACACAAATTAACTTTATAATTTTCTATTTAGAAAAGGTTTGATTTTCTTTATTTTTATGATAGGAATGTTTAATACTATTTTAATGCAAAACTAACAGTCCTAAACAATAAAGAGGTTCTTTTTGATCTTCCTATTTTCTGTCACATTATGATGGCTATGAATTTTTTTTTTATGTGAGAGTAGAAGATAAATGGAGAAATACATAAAGCCCAGGGGTCAGTTATGGAAAAAAAGGTCGAGAATGGCTGATTTAGATGAAATTAAAAAGGCAAATGGTTGTTTGGTGCAGACGTATATCCCATAATAGTATTCTAAAAGCCCCTAATAGAAAATTAGGGTTTGTATTACTATAGACATAGATTAAAAAAAAGTTGTCAAAAAACAAATATATAACAAATAAATGTTATCAAAAGCAAGATAAGTAACTTTTCTACCTAACTGGATATACTTTTTAGTGTTTTTATTTAATGTAACATGTTTATTCAGCTCGAAAAACATACAATGTTTACTGATGTATTGGAAAATTAAAAATGGTGCCCGACTCTCTGTTGAACACGGTAAGTTTGGGAAAAGGAGTTAAAAATAAAAACCTATACAAAATAGTGTTAGAAACTTGCTCAGTATATATTACAGTGACATAGGCTGACATATATTCGGTGGGGTTTTAACAGTATTTTGTCTACTTTTTTATTTTTAACTCCTTTTCCCAAACATACCGTGTTCAAGAGAGAGTCGGGCGCCATTTTTAATTTTCCAATACATCGATAAACACTGTATGTTTTTCGAGCTGAATAAACACGTTACATTAAATAAAAACACTAAAAAAATATCCAGTTAGGTAGAAAACTTATCTTGCCTTTGATAACATTTATTTGTTATATATATATATTTTTTTTTTTTTGACAACTTTTTCGAATCTATGTGTATAGGAATACAAACCCGAAAATTAATACCAAAGTTGGATCTCTCATAAAATTTAATTCAAGAAAAGTTGTTTCCGCTCTTGGTAGTGAACTTATTTTTCAATTGCATCCTTGGACGGACAGATAGTGACACCACAAATATCTTATAGACATGTTGATCAAAAAACTTTAAAGAAAATAATGAATAGCCTAAAGATTATTGTCCGAGATCTTTAGGTGGAACCAGATTGAAACAAAGTAGAATTTATTTTAAGTATATATGAGGAGCGTTCCAAAAGTAATGTCTTCTGTTTTTTTAATTTCGCTCAAATGGATTAGAGGTGACTGCAAATTGCATTGTTATGATGACTGAACTTATGCATTCACGACCTGAAAGTTTCACCTCTCTGTTATAGATATTAACTGTGTGAAACCCTAAAAAAGCAACCCCTCTTATAGAAGTGCGTCGGTAGCAGAGATGCGTCATTGAATTCCTGGTAAAAGTGCATTAAGAATAGTGACGACTATGTAGAAAAATAAATTCTGGCACACAAAACGTTGCTCGTTTTAATGGTACCACTTCCATCTTCGTAGCTCTTCAACTTTTTCGAGATAAAAAAAAAAATAGGAGGCTTTAATTTTGGAACGCTCCTCATAGGATATGTCCAAATATAAAAGCCATCTTATAGAAAGTCCTTTTCTGAAAACGCACATAAAAAAGTTTTTTTTTTTCTTTTTTTTTGAGAAGAGGATAATTTCTCCCAATTTTTCACAAAATATCAAAATATTTTTCACTATTACAGAGGGATTCTATTAACAGCAAGTGAAAGATTTGCATAAAAAATAAATTGATGAAGTTAAAAAAAAAAAATCACACATATATTGTCTTCAATTATTATTATTTTTTTTGTTGTTATTCATCTCTTTCACGTTTCTACATTGCAAACAACCTTAATAAAAGCTACAAACTACCATACTCTTTAAAGTACATGACATAAAGTTTGGAAAATGTTATATTTTTTTTCTGAAATTTTGAGATGAGGATTGGACATTGACTATTTGAATTATATAAACAACTGTTCTCATCTTGAGTGTTATTCTCACAATATTTCAGCCGACATTTAGGTGTCAAACTCCGGGATCTTTCTGTCAAACACAGGAATCTGTGTGAAGTTGTGAATTGCTTAAAAAGTTCTACCCAGCCATAACCTGTAATGTTGCCGTTAAATGCCCTCACTAATCAGGTTTCACTTCCATGCACCATCATACTGCGGAAAGAGGAAAGAAAGAAATAAAAATCCGAGTCAGTATTTTTTTTTTTTTTTAAATTTGAACGCATCTTTTTATTATTGTTATTTCCGACACCACTTTAAAAAAGTCTCTTGCTGCCATATGTTTATTTTAGCCCGACATGCGTTTCTCCTTCCTATCGCATGCTGAGCACAGCAGACCACTTTACCCCCCCCCTCCCCGGAACACATGTTGCATTGTTTTTTCTCCTTTTTTTTCTTCCTCTTCTCGCACACACTTCCTAATTTGCATATGCAGTCTTCGACTGCTGCTGCTGCTAATCTCTCCTCAAGCCAGCCATCCTTCGCTGCTGCTGCTGCTGATACTTTCCCACGTGCTCATATGTACTGTGTTACAGGCTGACAGAACAAGAACATGATACTCCCGTGTATCAAAATAAAGGATTCCGTTTAAAATTCTGTACAGATTCCTATGTTTAGCAGAAAGATTCCAGAGTTCGACAAGACACAAGACACACATAAAGAAGGTCGAAGGTTAGGTTACGTCGGCCAAAATGTTTCTATCTTACAGAAGAGATGTTGCGAGTTTGTCTCTGCTTTATCGTTATTTTCATGGCAAGTGCTCGACTGAGCTTCAATCTATGGTCCCCCCCTCGCCAAACTTGCACAAGAAACACCCGTCTAGCTGAAAACACTATCAATAATTCCCCCCGCCCACTCTTTATCTGTGTCTAAACCTAAACGTAGATTCCATGAACAAAGCTTCTTTCTTTGAACTGCGCGTTTTCCTGCTTTCCAGCTGACTACAATATGGTTGTCTTCAAGTCCAACGTAAGCAAGTTATTGATGAGCCGTTCCACTTAAGTTAACAAATTTACCGAATTTCCATTATTAATGATTACTATCTTGTCTAATTGACTACTGTACACTCTTAACCCTTATCCTCGAGTGGTCTCTGGGCCTTGATAAATGGTTATGCCTATGTAAAAAAAAAAGAATAACACTCAAGATGAAAACAGTAGTTTATATATAATCGAAATAGTAAATGTTATATCTTATTAATCGCAGAGGTGTTAGTCTCTTCTATGGTCTACATTTCAGTTGAGTGTCATTCTACCACAGCTATGATTCCACTAAAGTAATTCAGTATATTCAGCGAATCAGAACTAGTGAGCCCTTTTGGGGAGCTGGGTTTTCTACCCACATTAAAAAGCTAACCTTATGTTTAACTTTGTCCTTACAAATAAATAGGGACGCATATGGTGATATTTTTGTAATAGAGAAGCAAAAAAGACAAAATCATAGGGAATTTCTTCCATAACCAGCAGAGAATTATAGGAAGTCTACTGGGCATGTGGTATGTAGTGTGATGATGTATGGAAGTGAAACCTGATTAGTGAGGGTTGAGGACATGAGATGCATGAAGAGAATGACACCATGTGATGGGAGTCTTAACAGCAGGTTTAAATCTGATAAATTCAGAGGAAGATTAAATCTGGACAATATAGAGAGAAATTTGTTGGTTTGGTCATATTGCAAGAATGAATTTGAGTTCTTGGATTAGTAGATGTAGGACAGTTGAGGTAACAGAGTCAGTTTAGCAGGGGAAGACTAAGGAAAATATAGGAGGAAGTGAAAAAGATAGATTTGAGAGAAAAGGGGACCTGAACAGAAATAGTTTAGTTTGAAACTTAATTTCTAAAAGCTGCCAGGCATCTATTATATAAATATCACCTGTCTGTTTAAATGTATGTATGTATGTATGTATGTATGTATGTATGTATGTATGTATGCATGTCTGCCTAAAACTTTCGACAGAGGCGACGGATTTTCACGAGATATGTATCGTTTTGAGGCTCGACCCTTGAGACGACAAATATCGAATAATTGACTAAAAACATTAATTCCTCCACCCTCAACTAGGCACTTTTCTATAAGGAGGGGTCGATATTTTCGAAAGTCATCGCCTCTTTTCGATTGCCCAGCCTAAAATTAAACATTTGCCACTTCTGGTTTGTCGATGGACGCAATGGCAAAGACGTCATTTTTTTTTTTTTTTTTTTTTTTTTTTTCACATTCTTTTCCTCCTTCGCGGTATGGATTCGAGCCTGTCAGCCTACTACCACTTTTTTTTTTTTGCTCAACACACACCTCCAAACACCCGGGCAACGCCGGACATCCAGACTAGTGTAAAATAAATATGAAAACGAATTTGATGCTTTTGGAGAACTAGATTTTCTCGGCAGTTAAAATCCAACATTCTATGTAACTTTTTGAGAAGAAGTAAGTTCTAATGTAATATCATTATTTTTTTTTTTATAATTAAAAAGAAAAACACAAAGCGATATACTATACTATTTAGTCTAAATAATATTCACCAAGATAAAATCTCTCAATTGGTCGACCTCCTCCCTTTTTTTAGAAAAAATTTAATGAAATAATAACTGTCCAATCATTAAAAAAAAAAAAAGATGCTCATCGTGATTCACAAATCAAACATAAATCAAAACCCATTCATCAACGGAGTTTTATCGGGATAAATTTGAAATGGAAGAAAATATTATGAGCCATTTTTTTCACTAAAATATACCTAATATAGTCTTTGTTTTAAGTCTGAATAAAATTCTTGGTACTGATACAGCTTTTGAACCAGATATAGCCTACTTTTTTATTTGCCATCTTCCGTCCATTTATGTAAACATTCGGAAGATGCTGAAACACTAAGTCAAGCAGAAGGCTCAAGAAGCAGACGATAACATTAACTTTTTAAAAAGTTCTTGCAAAACAAATATATACTCATATATATATGTATATATATATATATATATATATATATATATATATATATATATATATATATATATATATATATCTTATCTTATATAACTTTTGAATCAGACAAAAAAACTAATTTCCTTTTTTTTTTTTAACTCTAATCCTAATTTAATCTTCCTTAATACAACCATAAACTAAATTTAAACTCATCCTACCATAACCGTAACTTAGTCAATTTTTGTTCAACTCAAAATCTGTATTAGTACATATAGCACCGCAATGCCCGACTGGAATAAATCCTAGACAGGAACATTTCATAGCAATCACTGCTTCAACGTCCACACATATGAAGAACACGTAGGTACATGACGACATAATACGACCACTGCACAAATAAAACAAAAGGAACTATGTTATGCTCCCCCATGTATAAATACAGTAAACAGGCTGGGACATTCGAGAAGGCCTGTATATAAAGATTTGGCCACCAAAAATAAAATTAGTTTCTCTCCAGAATTCTTAATAACAATATGTGCTCAAGGAAGCTCTGTCACCAGGAGACATTAAACAACCATCATGGTTTTGACACGCATCACAGACGAACCAATACCCATTATGGAAAATCACCACATTCAGCGAGGACTTATATTTTCCTTTAAGCAATTTTATTTTGAACTACTGTTCTTATGATATGAACACACACACACACACACACACACACACACACACACACACACACACACACACACACACACACACACACACACGCACACACACACACACACACGCACACACACACACACACACACACACACACACACACACACACACACACACACACACACACATGTATTCGCTTATAAGATTTATGGACTGTTTTTTTCAAAAATCGCCACATGGACCAAAAGCCTACATGTGGCACTTTGATCGTTGATTGTAAAGAATCTGTAATTTCAAACTTTGTTTCAATACCATAAAACCCGTCACTTCTCAAAACCTTTCATCATTAACTTTTCCAGTTCTCGGCCTTCGGGCCGTGATCAAAGTGTAGTATCTGTTCTGCAGATGCTGCACATAAGTTAACTGGTCCTTGATCAATGTAGGGGAAACCCTTCATACTGAAACAATGACTATTTTTTGGATACTGCCAGAGTTCCCCCTTTTTACCCTTGTTTTAGGGGAGCTGGTTTAACCCCACATTAAAAAGGACCTTGTGTCTAATTTGCTTTCGTGGAGAAGCAAATAAATTGATAAAAAAACGCCTATGTTTGAACATTTTATCATAATTTCCTCAGCACGTAAAGTGATGTTATATTTTTTTATATAAATTCACTGATTATGAAATTGGGGAGTCCGAATGTGACTTTGCAATCTGATGGATGCTCAAATGAAATACGGACTGCATATTTCAAATAACATCACTAATAAAATAACGATGGCAAACATTTTATTAATTTAATAATAAATCATAACTCTTGCAGCATCTGGACATTACTCGAGGAATTACCAGATGACAGTAATGGACTAGAACATCCACTCGGTATATAATGGAGATCACAGTGTCAGTCTCCCCAGACAACCATACTCCAGCCCCCCAAACTACTTGCGATTCTCATAAAATTTCGCATCATGAGTTTTGCAAAAAAAAAAAAAAAAAGAAAAAACATCCACGGACCTCCTTACAGACTAGCGACACTGGTCTCAATAAAGTAGTGATTTATGCCAATAATCGCTCAAAAATTGAAAATTAAGTAAAACACAGATTCCCTACAAATCAGACTCCAATTACAGCAAACCAGTGTCACACGTGGTCCTCCTAGGAATTAGCGGACTCCCACCACCAGTATATTGGTCAATTCGCCCACTAATGGGATTTTACCTACATCATTGCCAGCAGTGATTATCAACGCCTGTTTAATGCCGAATCTCCCATGAAACTCGTGATACAATGGAGACAGATGCTCTCACGTCAACCACAGCCACACAGGCCATATTGGAGATACCACCATTTTCGGCATGTGCAGAGTTTAATAATCCCCCCCCCCCGCCTCCTGGGCCAGCCAGGCTCAACACTTTCAGATTGAGCTCATTACAAACATCTCGGATTCTTAAGCAATCCCGGCACATTTTCACGCATACATATTCATGCCATTAAAGCCATCAATAACATCAGTGCAGACCCACTTGTACTTGACAGTGCAGACTCACTTGCACACATCTCTTAGACTCTGCAGACTCACTTGCAGACTAAGAACACAAACAATCATGCAGACCCACTTGCACTTAAACCAGAGGAATGACGAGGAATTATATAACCTATGGCATTCTACTTATTTACTGCTCAACTCCTCGGTATACTCCAAGCGGACGCGAACGTCCATAATGTATCTCTCAAACACAGGTGGCTCATTTCGACTGCCATCAACCAAGATATACCCTTCAAACAGGGTCAACTAAGCCGCGCCTAACAATACCATGCTACCTAGTGCTACAACTTCCACCAAATCCGGCAGACACATAAAGCCTCCACTCCGTTTTGCTACCTACATGCAGTGAAATACTTGCAGTATTTGCATTATTTCTTCTTAGATCGACTTCTCGTCTAGGAGGGGAGTCATGTAGCGATCGCAATGCCCAGTCGGAATAAATCCCTGGCAGGAACATTTCATAACGATCACTGCTTCAACACCCACACATATGAAAAACGTGTCGGTACATGATGTCATCATGCGACCACCACACATATAAAACAAAAGGAACTATGATCCCTCGTGTACAAATACAATGAACAGGCTGAAACGTTCGAGAAAGCCTGTATATAAAGATTTGCCCACCAAAAATCAAATTAGTTTCTCTCCAGAATTCTCAACAGCAGCATGTGCTTGAGGAAGCTCCGTTGCTGGGAGATGTTAAAACATCCATCATGGTTTTTACATAGGAATCAATACCCATCATGGTAAATCACTACATCCAGCGAGGACTTAAATTTTCCTTTAAACAATTTTATTTCGAACCACTGTTCTTATGATACGAACACCCCCATACACACACCCGTACACGCGCATACACACAAACACGCACGCACACACACACGCACACATGTATTCACTTATAAGATTTATGGACTGTTCTTCTCAAAAATAGCCACATGAACCTTTAAGCCCACGTACGTTACTTTGATTATAAAAAAATCAGTAATTTCAAGCCTCGTGCTATTCACACAAAAATCCTCATTTCATTATAAACATTTCATTATAAACATTTCATTATAAACATTTCACACAAGAAAACACTTATGTTGGAACAATTTAAATTAATATTCTTAACACGTAAATAAAGTTTGTTTATTTCATGTTCATACAGCGTGTTCTTTGTCGAATGTCGTTATTTTCCGGATTTCATTTTTAATTTTTTTTTATGTGAGGATGTGGATTGGTGAAACCTTTCTATTAATCGGCGATCCTGTTAAATTTACCTTTAATGGTCCCACGGATACACTCCTACTTTCGACTTCAATAAAATTGCGACACACGCAACCACAGTCCTACAAATTGATAAATTCCGATTATAAATTGGTAATCCTACCGACCTATATTCTTAGAGTAGAAAAAAAAAAAAAAAAAAAAAAACGGGGGAAAAAAATCTGTAAAAATTAGTGTTTCATTCATTATATTCTTTATAATCTTTGCTTTAGTTTTAAAAAATAACACAATTTATCGTAAAAGAATAACTTTGAACTTTCTTCATGAAAACAAAATTCATTTCATTGGGTTTTTTTTCATCAAAAATAAATAAATTATCATAAAAATTGGATGTTTTTTTAGTATTTTTGTCTGTGGAAAGTCCTCCTCGTTTTGGTTTTGACACCAGATCATATTAATTCGGCCTTTTCCGGCCGTACTAGGAAAGTCGGTTTTGTCCGGTTCAAAATCTTCATCAGTGCAAAATTTTTTACAAACAAGCTTTTTTCTTTAATAATTACTATTAAATTGGACATAGTTTTAAAACTATATATAACGTATGTTTAAAAATATATATAACGTATGTTTCAAAATGATAAACTATATAAAGCATATGTTTACAACGAATAAAATATATATTACGTGCGTTTCAAACAAAAAAATCACGCAGAATGTTTCCAATTAATAAACTATATATAACAGATGTTACAAACTACGCATAACGCATTTTTTAAACTAATAGGCTATATATAGCGTACGATTACAACTATATATATATATATATATATATATATATATATATATATATATATATATATATATATACCATCTGTTTCAAACTATAAATATAATGTACGTTTGAAACTAGTAAGCTTTATATAACGCATGCTTTAAATTAATAAGCTATATGCACATTACATATGTTTACAACTAATAAACTATATACAACGGACGTTTTAAAATAAGTGAACTATATATAACGTATTTTGAAATTAATAAATCATGTATAACGTATGTTTCACACTAATAAACTATATATGTATAACGTAGGTTTATAAGTTAGTATATATCACAGATGTTTCAAACTAATAAGCTATATATAACGTATGTTAAAAGCTAATAAACTATATATAACGCATGCTTTAAACTAATAAACTATACATAACGTATGCTTTAAATTAATAAACTATATATAACGTATGTTTTCTACAAGTAAACTATATATTAAGTGCGTCTCACACAAATGAATCATACTGTATTTTCCAATTAATAAAATATTTACAACGGAATTTTCAAACTAATAAACTATGCATAACGATTGTTTTAAACTAATAAACTATATATATAACGTATGTTTACAACTAGAATATATATATATATATATATATATATATATATGATTATATATACTGTCTGTTTCAAACTAAGAAACAATTAATATAACTATGTTTGAAACTAATAAACTATATATAACGTACTTTTCGAACTAATAAATAATACATAACTTATCTTTCAAATTAATAAACTATATATAACGTACGTTTACAACTAATAAACTTTATAAACATTACGTATGTTTCCAACTAATAAACTATATGCAACGGATGTTTTAAAGTAAGTAAACTATATATAACGTATTTTGAAATTAATAAATTATATACAACGTATGTTTCAAACTTCTAAATTATATATCATGGATCTTTCAAACTGATAACATATATCACGGATGTTTCACACACACGCATACACACAGACACACACACACACTATATATATATATATATATATATAAATATATATATATATATAAATATATATATATATATATATACACACACACACACACACACACACATATATATATATATATATATATATATATATATATATATATATATATATATATATATATATATATATATAAACTAATGAACCATATATATAACGTATGTTTCTAAGTTAAACAGTACATATCACGGATGTTTCAAACTAATAAACTATATATAACCAATATTTACCAGTAATAAATTTTATATAACGTATGTTTATCAGAAATAAATTTTATATAACGTATGTTGCAAACTAATAAACTATATATAACATATGTTTCGAACTCATAAATTATATATAACGCATGTTAAGTAGTAAATATTTTTTAGTTTCCTGTTTCCACTGAACTTTTTTCGAATTTTTAATTCAATAACTTTTATATATATATATATATATATAGATGCATTCTAGTATCTATAAGGTTCGTCCATCGATTTTAATTGGTTATCCAAAAGAGTGAACGAGCACAACTTATTTTAGATGAATTCAAGAATCGCCATAAAAAAGAAAAAAACTTTCTCACATTTGCATCAATTTAAGAGATTTCTCATCTGTGGAACACATTACTATTAGATTGCTTCCTAGTATACTATAACATGCCCGCCTTCAAATCCAATATCCATAAATATTTGTCATAAACTGTCCTAATAGTAATCGATTTGTTCCGTCCATTTCTCGTTTTTAATCCTCTCATTGTATTCTTCAGCATTCAGCTGATAACTTATCCCTCTCTTTAACTCTTATCCTCGAGTGGCTTTTATACTTGATATGTGCATTGATTAATAAATAAAAAAAAATTGCTTTTAAAAAATAACGACATGACTTCTCAATGTAAAGTTTTAAAGCTTCAACCTTGTAAGACATTCACGGTAAAAGCTTGTCTTATTACCGTTATACTTTCCTTTATTCCTCCATGTGCCTAATATCAAATAAAATTTCCGTGAACAGAGTTTCTTCTCCGATTTCTCTTATCTGTGGAGCATATTGCTATGAGATTGCTTCCCTGTAGACTATAACATGTTCGCCTACAAATACAATGTGAACAAATACTAATCAATGTGTTCATTCCATTTCTTTGTTTTCAATCCTCACATCATATTCTTCATCATTCAACGGACATTATATCCATCTCATTAACTCTCATCCTCGAGTGGCTTTTAGCCCCGATAAGTGGTGACTTATCAGTAAATATAAAAATGAAGTAAGAAGAATATTCTCCAACAGCTCATATGACACATTCAATGATGAAAGTATTTCAGGATTTCAGATTGTAGCAAATGGGAGATATATGGCAAGTGCTTGACTGAGCTTCAATCTATGGGAAGAACCTTCCTTTATTCCTCCATGTGCCTAACATCAAACAAAATTTCCATGAACAGAGTTTCTTTCCCAAAATTTCTCATCTGTAGAATACATTGCCATGAAATTGCTTCCCTGTAGAGTATAGCATGTTCGCCTCCAAATCTAATATACTTGTCATAAACTGTCCCAGTAGTAACTAATTTATTTATTGAATTTATTTGTTTTCAATCTTCACATTGTATTCGTCATCATTCAACGGACATTATATCCATTTCATTAACTCTTTTCCTGGAGTGACTTTTGGCCTCGATAAGTGACTCATTAGTAAATATAAAAGGAAGCACTTTGAAAAAGGATATGACTTCTTGCTGTAAAGTTTCAAAGCTCTAACTTTGTAAGACATTCACGGTAAAAACTCATCTTATTATATCTGCAAAGAACTTTCCGTCATTCTTCCGTGTGCCTAATATCAAACAAAATTTCCATGAACAAAGTTTTTTCTAAAAATTTATCATCCATGGAGCACATTACCAAGGGATTGCTTCTCTATAGACTATAACATGTTCACCTCCAAATCCAATGTCCATAAATACTTGTCATAAACTGTCCTAATAGTAATCAAGTTGCTGTTTTTCTTCGTTTTAAATCCTCACATCATATTATTCATCATTCAACGGACATCATATCCATCTCATTCAGTGATGAAAGTGTTCCGGGATTTCAGATTGTAGCAAGTGGAAGCTATATGGCAAGTGCTCGACTGAGCTTCAATCTATGGTATCTCTGCAAAACATTTACAATAAATACTCGTATAACTACAACAAGTGTCAATAATTTTCCTTACTCTCTATCAGTGCCTAAAACTAAATGGAAATTCCAAGAGCAAAGTTTCTTTCTGAAAACTGTTTGTCTGTGGAACACAATACTGTGAGGCTGCTTTCTAGCTAACTATAACATGGTTGTCTTCAAGTCTAATGTAAACAAGTTCTTGTTGAGCTGTCCTCTTAAATAATCAAACCCTACTCAAGTTCCGCCATTACTGATCATCAAGGGGTTGTTTTACAGTCTACCTGACTCTCATTAACTCTTATCCTCGAGTGGGCTTTGGATCTTGATAAATGGTGACCCCCTTAATAATAATAATAATAATAATATATATATATATATATATATATATATATATATATATATATATATATATACTTCATTTAATCACATAAATTAATATTCAACGATATAATTTTATGCGTAAATTGTCAGTATTTACTTTAACAGTGCTCAATACATAGGTAAAGCTAGGTAGTGAGCTTATACCTGAAGAATTCTCACGAGAATGAAACGCAGAAAATTTTATGTAGCTTAATTGCCATATATATTTTAATAACTTACGACATGACAATTCAGTAGATAACATTGGTTTCACTTGAAATTCACTATTTCGATTTTTTAATTTCGCTACAATAACGAAGAAGTAACCATCCATCTACATTGAATATTACATTTTCTCACCTCGTCTCTATAAATTAGGATGTTCTACATTTACTAAAAGTAGATAACATATTAAATACATCGATGAGCAAATGAGAGTGCACGCTTATCACATGCAATGCATAATACAAGCATAACTTAATTATAAAAAAATACTAGAAAGCAAATGTGACCTAATGGGTCACCCGTTTGGACTCACATTAGATTGCTTGAATCAGGAAAAGGTGTGTTTTAAAAGCCAGTTAATTATAAAAAATTGAAATGACAAAATCCAAAATTAGTCTCTTTCTGCTCTCACTGTCTGTCTGTCTGTCTGTCTCTCTCTTTCTGTCTCTGTCTGTCTGTCTGTCTCTGTTTCTGTCTGTCTGTCTGTCTGTCTGTCTGTCTGTCTGTCTGTCTCTCTCTCTCTCTCTCTCTCTCTCTCTTTTGTCCTGTACAGCTATGGGTTAAATAGTATCACTACTTGTGGTGATATCGCCTTTTATTTTATGATGGATCATTCCAATATTTTTTATTCTTTCCTCTCTTTATTTCACTCGACTGTTAAATAGACAGCAAGAGAGAATGAGAGGGAGGAAGAGAGAGGAGTGATAGATGCCAATGTCTAATGTAAACAATTTCTTGTTGAGCCAGCCTTTTAAATAATCCATCATTTCCACCATTACCGACACCTGACACTCATTGATCTTTATCCTTAAGTGGCCTTTAGCCCTTGATAAGCGGTGACCCCCCTACCCCTTAATTGAAAAAAAAAAAAATGAAAGATGTGAGTGATCAATAAGAAGTTAGTAAGAGGTGCCTCATTGGGTTAGTTAATTACAAACTGCGTATAAATAGAACAATAAAAATTAAGTTTGTTTTCAAAGATAACTCAATCCCAAAACTGATAAACATTTTAAAATGTTACGTTTCTGAATATTTGAGATGAGGATTGTTTTTTCGTATTATATGGATTCGTCAGACTACCATTCTCATCAAGGATCCATAGAGTGGTTATAGTACTTGTGTGGATGACCAAAAATATAATTGTTATAGTACTTGAAAAAATCAGTCGTAAAAGTGACATTTTCTGAAGATTGAACATTCAATCCTCAGTGTGGATGACAGAAAATATAATTGCGAATTACTTAGCAATTCTATCCAGTCATGGCTGATGGAACGAGTGCATGATACTTCCGTGGATTAAAGAAAGGGTTCCGTTTGAAATTCTGTGCAGATTCCCGAGTTTGACCGAAAGATTCCCGGGTTCGATTGAAAAATTCCCGCGTTCTGACAAGATACAACTAAAACGTTGTGAAAATGGCACTCAATAGTCTGAAGAATCCAAACAATACAAATTTTAAAATGTATTTTACGTGATCACAATATATAGGATTAAAAAAAGAAAAGTCTTAAGGAATAAAATGTTTTTTTTTATTATTGAAATCGCTCGAGACAAGACATGAAGCTACTTGATGTAAGGAGCTAACAAGTATGAAAGCTGATTATTGTAAAGACAGGAGATGCCTATTGACCTTAGTCTTAAAAAAAAAAAAAGGCTGTAGGTGGAAGGAAAACAGTCAGCAGGAAGAGAGTTCCACTAGCCTGCAGTCCCTGGGAAAAAGCTAGTGGAATAGGAAACTATTATAATGAGGTACGCATAATAATATAGATTATGTGTGTTATAGATTTGCAATGAATGTTTAAATTTCAATAAATTTTTAAAAATCTTTTTCCTATTTTTCAATTATATATTTCAATTTCATCAGATTAACATATAAAGTGCATACCAGTGTTTTAATTACCTTACAATCTACTCTAAAGTTGAATAAAAAAGAGTGGAGGGGAAACATTGCACTTAACGTGATATATTTGTAGGTAGACATTTTCGGATTTATATACTGCATAATTATGTTGATACGCCGGTTTCTGTCAGATCACCAAAGTTAAGCGACAGTGAGCCTGGTCAGTACTAAAATAGATGACCATTTAGTGATGCATGGTGTTCTATGTACTTTGAAGTCTAGAGAGGGATGGGCACTGCGAGGCTATTCTTGTCCAGGATGCGCTGCATGAAATAATGCAACACCACCATGATCCCCAAGTGTTAAGAAGTTCATTCATCATCCATTGTCTATTTTCAGATGATGGACCTTCAAGTTATCTCCCCCCCCCAAAAAAAAAAAGAAAAAAAAGGGGTGTAAGATGCTGTAAAACTGGTAGCTCAAATATCACTGCTATAACTTCATAATTCCAATGTTTTGTCGTCTGTTTGATTTTTATAAAAATATAAAATCATCTAAGTTAGAGTTGTATTGTCCGTGATAGAAGCATTGTTTGATTTTTTAAAATAAAATGCATATAAAATACGTTTATAAGCCAAATTACAACGCAATAATATGAAAAATAAACAAATATCTATTTGTTTAAAAATGAATATTTCGGAGATAGATGCCATCCTCAGAATTTTGTACATCTTTTTCTTTTTTTTTTTTTTTATCTATCATGGAAAACAAAACTCTGAATTTCATATCATGTGCCCAAGCGTTTTCTGCAAACAGACAACATGCGGACTCTTTACTAATTGGTGAGGAAAAAGAAATAAAAAGAAAAATGCATAAAATTCTGAGGATGGCATTTATCGCCGAAATATTAATTTTATTTTAAACAAATAAATATTTATTAATTTTTATTTATTGTGGACTATTATCCTCGTCTTTTTCTTGGTTGTTTCACGACGTTTCAGCCAACTATTCCTCTGGCCTTCGTCAGGTGGTAACCGCAACAAGATAGGAACTCCGAATCTTCTGATGCATTCACTGCAATTACTGCCTTCCATAGTTGTTGTCGTCTCACCACGAAGGCCAGAAGAATAGTTGGTCAAAACATTGTGAAACAAGAAATAAGAAAAAGATGAGGATAATAGTCTGCAATAAATAAAATTAATAAATAATACTCATCTAAATAATGAATTCCAATTAAATAATATATATGAAAGTGTATTTTCACAAAACGCTAATTGGAACACTATCAATAGTTTTATTTACGACTATGGAAACAAAATTTCAGACAAAGATTTTTGTACTACAGACTGGATGAATTGGGCCGATTTTAAAATGGTTTGGTTACTATTAAGAACGTCGGGTATGACTGAACACACCAAATTCGTCAATTTTATACTATTACAAAAAAACTTATCTTCTCACCACCAACACTCTGATCCCCACTTGACCCGGTCTTTTGATTATTCAGAGCACACTTTCTTTACCTGACAGTGTAGAAAACCAGCTTCGAAATCTAGTGGGAGATGTCCTCTTCTCTTCCTTACTACCTCTTTTTAATTTTCGTTATTTTCAGGACAAATGTTCGGCTGAGCTCCAATCTATCGTCAATTCCTCTTAAAACATTCACAACAAACACTCGTCTAACTATAACCATTGCCAACAATCTTCTTACTCTCTATATGTACCTAAAAATGAACAAAAATTCCCTTAGCAAAGCTTCTTTCCAAGAGCTGCCTGTCTGTGGAACACAATACAATGGGGCTGCTTCCCAGCTGACTATAACACGGTCGTTTTCAAGTCGAATGTAAATAAATTCTTGTTGAGCCATCCTTGTAAATAATCAGTTTCTACCCAATTTCCACCGTTACCGTTTATCATAAGTATTAAGGCCCAGAGGCCACTCGAGGATGAGAGTTAACGAGTGTACGGTGATCATGTGATAAATGGTAAGGGTGGAAATTGGATAGAAATTGATTCCTCTGTAAATACTCATCTAAATAATGAATTCCAATTAAATAAAATAAATATTTGTTTACTTTCATAATATTGCGTTTTAATTTGATATGTATTTTATTATAAAATCATGTTTTTTTTTTAAATAACAGCAATCACTCTTCTAGCTACAACAACTATCAACAATTTCCATTACCCTTTTTCTGTACCTAAAACTAAACGAAAATTCCATGGGTAAAGTTTCTTTCCTAGAACTACTCGTCCACGGAACACAATGTCGTGGAGCTGCTTCTCAGCTGACTATAATATGGTCGTTTTCAAGTCTAATATAAACACATTTTTGTTGAGCCATCCTCTTAAGTAATTAAACCCTACCCAAACTCTACCATTATCAATCATCACAGCGTTGTCTCACCGACCACCTGACACTCATTAACCTCTATCCTCGAGTGGTCTTTGGGATTTGATAAACTGTGACATCTCTAATAATAATAATAATAATAATAATGATAATAATAATAATAATCCGGATTATAATAATAATAATCCTGAAAAAAGATGGGAATCATTCTCAGAGGCCTTTTCCACAATCCCGGCTTCAAACTAGGAGCTTCAAAGATCAAGGGTTTTCCTAAGGATATCGGTGGTACCTACAAAAGCAGAGGGTTGAATGCCATCCAACATGTCAAGGATTTCTAGGATTTTCAAATGTCCTTCAAAACAACTCGATACCATACCTAGTCTACCTACTATCCCTGGAGTTTCTTGGGTTTAAACTTCATGCATGCATCTTATCTCCAAGGCCAATGGAGCGTAATTGTCATACTTCTCATTCTTCCTCTCTATCATATTTTTGTACAAGGTCACTGAAAAATCTACGATTTGTCACCTCTTTAAGACCTTGTGAATGACCACCAAATCCGGACAATTATGTTCCAATTGCTTGGCTGTCATGATGCTTTTGTTCCATTATGCCTTCACATTGCCATCCTTACACTTTCTTACATCCTCAGGTACTTCCTCAAACCACTTTCCAGCACACTTCACCCCAAACTTCCAACAAATCTCCCAGTAAATCTGAAGCCCCACGCGTTCATACCTCTTGCAGTACTTCCTCTGAACCAATCAGCTACATCTTACTGCAAGGTGCATAACTGACTCAGAAAACTTTCCATATATTCGGCATTCTGCAGCAACATCCTTTCCTTGAACCACTTTCTTAAACAGTCGGGTTCCTAGTGTTTGCCCTTGTGCTGCGCAAACAAAGGCTTCATTGCTCTTAGCCAGATACCCAGCTCTAAGCCATTGCCATGATCTCTCATCCGCCACATATGCAACATTCGGGAAGAAGTTTCTGTGCATCTTCTTCTCTGTCCACATGTTTCATATATTCAGCATTTCAACTTCACTGGTCGTAACATTAATAATCCTGATTTTGTTTAATAACGTCTCCGTGAAAAGAGATGGAATTCATTATCAAAGGACTCTCTCTCAATCCCGACTCCAAACCAGGAGCTTCAAAGATCAAGGATTTTATTAAGGATATTGGCGGTAACTACTACTACTACTACTACTACTACTACTACTACTACTACTACTACTACTACTACTACTACTACTACTACAATAATAATAATGAAAAAATAAATAAGATCTGCATATTCAAAGTTTTAAATTATTTAACAAGGTATTATTTTTTTAATTTAAGAAAAATTGAAGTAATTAAAAATTAATTACAACTATTTAAAAGATTTAAAAATTTGATAATTAAAAGTAATTGAAAGTAAATAAATCTATCTAAACGATTTAAGTATCTATTCAAATTAATTTAAAATAAAAGAAATACGAAAATCTGTTAAAATGTAATTCATAAATTAATTAAAAGTAATTAAATCTATTTAAATGATTTAAATATATTTCAAAATAATTATATTCTAAAAAGGGCAGTTGTCTGTGTATGTATGTATGTATGTATGTATGTACATAATTATGTACAGCATACATACGTTGACACGTATGTACACAATTATGTATGGCATAATCACGTTGACACACCGGTTCTTGTCAGATCACCGAAGTTAAGCAATGTTGAGCCAGACTAGTACCAGATGGGTGACCATTTGTGAATTCTAGTTGCTGTATGTGCTTTCCGCTTATCTCGGCATTCCTGAACCTCCACTTGCCACTGGTATTCAACAATGTTGACTCAAGAGAATTGTGGTTGGAGATTGCACAACTCTTGCCACAAAAATTTCACGCGCACACACCCTTACAGTGGGTATCCATAGTCTATCAAGCCTGAAGGAAGCCTTTTTTTTTATGTATGTATGTTCACCTAAACTCCAAAACTACTAACCAAAGACATACAAAGTTTATATTTTCTCGATCAGTGTTGTATAATATCTAAAATTTAAATAATAATAAAACTCACAAAGTTTATATTTTCTTGATCGGTGTTGCCCCGGATGTATAATATCTAAAATTTAGAAAATAATATTTACATTTAAAAGGGATATTTATAGTAAATGAATTATATTATTATTATTATTATGTTATTAACATGTTTAAACAAGAGAAAAGAATGTATTGAAAGGGAAGGACAGAAAAATGGGGGAAAGGGAAAGAGTAAACAGATAAAGAGACGGCTAGAGAGATAAAGAGAGAGAGATAAAGAGAGAGAGAGAGAAAGAGAGAGAAAGAGAGAGAAGGAGAGAGGTAGGAGTTTTAATATAAAGATATTACATACGCTATTAAACTTCTTCCATTTAATATTTTTTTACAGCCAAACGCAATGCTGGGTAGCCCTGCTAGTTCAAAATAAAAAATACTACATAAACATAATTTAAAATACTGTTTTTTCCCCTTTCTTTATCTCAATTATCTTTTCAACAGAGGTTACGTTTTTGGTTAAGTTTGTTAGTTTGCACTTTGTATATTTGTTTATGCACAGTCTAGTGTTCACATCGTTTGACGAATCGCCATCAAACCTTTCTCGGTCTTCCAGCACTGTCTGCAAGATTCTGGTTCCCAACAAAGCAGTCTTTGAAAGTACTCTAACATTGCAATGGATCCCAATTTTCACAATCCACTTGTCAAATCTTTTTGTCACATTCCCCAGGGCTTCCACCATAATAGGTACAACTTTTACCTTCTTCAATTTCCACAATCTTTTTATCTCCCTTTTCAAGTCTTGGTACTTTTCGACCTTCTCTTTCCCCCCCACCCCCTTCTGCATTCACTGCTGACACTGCTATATCAATGATTATTGCCTTGTGTTCCTGACAAGACTAAATCTGTTTTCCTTGCTTTAATCACATTATCACATTTGGATATTCATATCTCACTATAATTTCACATTATCACACTCCACCATCCCTTCTGAAACATGCTTGTACCATTTTTCACTGCATTCTAACCCTCTTTTCTTGCATATATCTCATTCTTCTTCTTCTTCTTCTTCTTCTTCTTATTATTATTATTATTATTATTATTATTATTATTACGTAGTAACAAAAATTACACATTCAATAAAGAAATGAATTAACAATTTCTTCCTTTCAACATCCTTATTATTTTGCTATGTCTTGTAGATGTGAATAAAAATGTTAAAAAATATTGAGTGGACACACACACACACACACACACACACACACACACACACACACACACACACACACACACACACACACACTGAAAATAGTACAACAAATATTGATTCATTTTTATACAAATCTTTGTAACTTCTAAAATACAATAAAAATACTATTGAACCAATGGATTATTGTTCCATGGTAATCTTGCGGAAGCAGGAGCAGAAGCAGAAGCAGAAGCAGCAACAGCAGCAGCAACAGAAGCAGCAAGCACACGTTTTAAAATATTGACTCTTGATTGGATAAGATCCTCATCAGCATCTTCTTTGAGCCAATCAGAAGCACAGAAAATATATGCCTCCACATATTACAAAAATCCACTAAAATATTTTGAAACATTAAGTATGTCAGCTTCCAGAGTCTCACATTTTGGTTGTATTTCAGACCTAATACACAAGAACATACCACTAAAGAATCTTCCTTGTAACATTCTGCAAATGGACACATGTGACAAGAAACTATCACAACTTGTAAACAGACGCCATTTTGTGCATTCATTCACGTTTTGGCCTACTCATCCTCTGG
>NC_136524.1:34656404-34773904 GCF_053919585.1 Euprymna scolopes | reverse complement strand
TTGTAGTGTACGTTGCACTGTAGAAAATCTACTGTTGCTTTTATAGAATTATTTGTAAGTAATGGCTTCACTTAAAGTTTTAAATACAAAAGCCAAGTATTTTTTTTTTTTACACAGGCATCACCACTTATCAAGGCCAAGAGGCATCTCGAGGATAAGGGTTAAAGAGTGTACAGCAGAAATTGGACAATATAGTAATCGTTAGTAATGGAAATTCGGTAAGTTTGTTAACTTATATGGAACGGCTCATCAAAAGCTTGTTTACATTAGACTTGAAGACAACCATATTGGAGTCAGCTGGAAAGCAGGAAAACGGGAGACAGTTCCATAGGCGTGCAGTTCTAAGAAAGAAGCTTTGTTCATGGAATCTACGTTTAGGTTTAGGCACAGATAAAGAGTGGGGGGAAATTATTGATAGTGTTTTCTGCTAGACGGGTGTTTCTTGTGAAAGTTTGGCGAGGGGGGACCATAGATTGGAGCTCAGCCGAGCACTTTCCATGAAAATAACAAGAAAGCAGAGACAAACTCACGACATCTCTTCTGTGAGAAAGAGGTTGCAGGGAAGAGAAAAGGACATTCCCTACTAGGCTACAAATCTATTTTGAATGCTATCAAGGCAGGAAGTATCATGGTTTAGTTATGTCCTAAACAGAAACATTCATTTCGAACGCGCCCCTGTCTTATCAAAGAACCAACGGTTGATTTTATTAAATTATTTTTAGATAATCACTTGAGTTAAAGTTAGACATACAAAGGTCAAGTATCATAGTTCAGTTATGCTCTAAAAAGAAACATTCATTTTGAACGCGTCCCTGTCTTATGGAAGAATCTACAATTGATTTTATAGGCTGGGCCTTTCTGCTTGTGCAGTGATGAAACTTCTGAAATGCACTTGTGATGTTAGGTTGTATAAAAGTGTTGACGTTGGTAAAAAAAAAAAAAAATTGGACTTCCTTCTTTAATCGGATTATTTTGGTTATCAATTTTTTTTATACTTATTGGGTACATTCCGATGCAAAGCCTATGTAAGAACACTCCCAAACACATCATGTGAAATAAAAAAAAATCAGCCTAGCCATTTCCGAGTCCGTAGGGAGCAAATTCACACACACACACACACACACACACACACACACACACACACACACACACACACACACACACACACACACACACACACACGTACACACACACACACACAGAGTTCCTTTTGTATAATAGTAGATATATATTCCTGTCGGTAAATCAAAGTATACTCATTTGAGTCCAAGCCAACAAAACAGTTATACAAAAATGCTTTGAATCCGCAAATATTTACCAAATTTTGTTGAACACAAAGTGCACATATTACATGCATAGTAAAGTTATTACATTGGATTTTGTCATTGTGTCAACATATGATAGACATGCAACAACAAGACCTGCAAACGTAGAATATTATTCAACATCTTGTTATGTTTTTTTTTTTTTACACAGCATAATGATAACGAGCAGGAATCACAGAAATATAATTAATCAACCAATTTGCTTTGATAAAAGCGGATATTTTTCTGGATGGCATAATTTTTTTTTTGGGGGGGGGGGGACAGAAAAAACAATAACAGGTAACAAAAATGAGTGTATTAACATTTCTATGAAAATAATGGCCATCGTATTTTAAATATAGAACTGACCCAAATAAGATAAATTAATAATTACTAATAAATACTCAGGAAGTAATATTGTGCTAGATAGTTCAATACAAATAATAAATTCACATTGTAAGAGATAATCTTTAATTTACTCCTTCAGTCCAGCACCTTTTGGCAAACAATGTTCTTTTTTTGTTTTTGCTGTTTTTTTTTTAAATGTTCCCTTTTTTACATATAACATTTTACTGACTTCTTTCTTTGGCAAAAAACAGCTGCACATCAAAATTACTGTGAGTTCCTTTCTCAATCTATTACAACTATGATCATATATAATTATTATAATGATATTCGAAAACGAGGCTACATCAAAGGGTGAGTACTGTCATATTTTTGTCCGGGGTTGCCAGATTGTCTTTTTAAAGCTAAATTTCATGAATTTGGCCTTTTTTTTTTTAAAGCTGTTTGGCCATCAAAATTTGTATTTGACCTATTTTTCACAGCGTAACGCACGGACTAACTAAGAAAGGAACATCCAGAATATTATATAGATTATTTTAACTGCAAATATAGCTGCACAAATGTATTGTCTCAAACTGTAATGTGAGATTAATTTAATTTCACTGACAGTTTCCTTTGGCAAAGAACTTTACTGACTTCTTTCTTTGGCAAAAAACAGCTGCACATCAAAATTACTGTGAGTTCCTTTCTCAATCTATTACAACTATGATCATATATAATTATTATAATGATATTCGAAAAGAGGCTAAATGAAAGGGTGATCACTGTCATATTTTTGTCTGGAGTCTTTTTAAAGCCAAATTTCATGAATTTGGCCTTTTTTTTATTTAAAGCAGTTTGGCTTTTAACGATTGTATCTGGTCTATTTTTCAAAGTGTAACATACGGACTAGCTAAGGAAGGAACACGCAGAATATTATATAGAAAATATGCTAAGGCAGCCACTGTCGACCTTTCCTCCATCATTGATCTTTCGGCTTTATATATTTCTCCATTTACCCTCAACTATTAATTTCATGGTAGGACGGAAGAGAGTGCGTATTTGTAAACAATTTAAATTGTAATGTATTCAAGGTTTAATACTTTCGTTTTATTTATTCAAAAGAAAATATTTGGTTGACTATTTTTCATGGGAAGAAGACAAAGAATATTTATTGGGTACTTATCCAAAACCTGATCCTAGGTTGCACTAGCACCTTCTGATAAGTTATAGGTACGGGAAAAAGTCGATGCGATTAGCCAATCAGCAATCAGCTATTAGCAGACAACAAAAAAGAAGAAAAAACACTGTTCTGATACTTTTCTTCCAAAAATTTGTTTTTGATCATAGTTGCTTCCATGAAAAATATTTCTGTTCGATCATAGTTGTTTCCATGAAAAATGAATGTTTTTGATCATAGTTGTTGCCATGACAAATAAATTGTTTTCCATCATAGTTGTTTCCATGAAAAAAAAAAATTGTGTTCGGTCATAGTTGCTTCCGTGAAAAAAATTGTTTTCGATCATAGTTGTTTCCATAAAAAATATTTGTTTTTGATCAGAGTTGTTGCCATGAAAAATAAACTGTTTTTGATCATAGTTGTTTCCATGAAAAAATATTGCTTTCAATTATTGTTGTTTCCATGTTTTCATCTTTAAAAAAGAAATTTTTTAAACATTTTTTGAAAAAAAAAAGTTCTTTTTAATATACTTTGCTTTAAAAAACTTTTTTTCACATAATTAAACTCATGGTAAGTCTTATCTTTTCGGCATGAAATACTGCAATCTGAATTCGAACCAGTTGGTCATCGTAGACAGTCAACACAGAATTTCACTTAAGCTCTGTTAACGGCCGTGTAGCAATTACATATTCTAATTCTATTATGTACTGATTTCCTTTGATAAGAAAACAGGTGCATGACTGGAATGATTGAGCTGTCCCAACCAATCAGAAGCTCTGGTGTAAAAACACAAATCATCGGACTTCTTCTTATGCATCTACAAGCTTTCAGCAGTGTCAAATAGCATGGATATGCATATGCAAATGCATGCAGAATAATGTCACCGATAAGGAAAAATAAAGACTTTAAAAAGGAGATCACATTAGATATATGGAGCACGTTCGAGATCATGTAAGAATCGAGAAGACGATCACATGAGGGACGTCACGGCGGTAACAAGAGAATGGGGAAATAAGTGTCGTTGTACAACAAAAATAACGGGTTGGAGTTCTTTTCTATTCTTTGTCTGCTTTGCGATTGAGACTACAACGTGTTGGTTCTCTTACAACGTTACAGCAGTTGGATCAAGTATACCGACTAGAACAGGTTTCATGCAGCACTTTATAAAAACTTACTGTTGGTTGTTTTAGTCCCTATTTGAGCATGGCACAATAAAAGGTACTTTTTATTCAACACTTTGATATCGTCTGTTAAACTTTGATATCGTCTGTTAAACTTTTTGAGCCAGAGGTGAAGCTTTCATTACACTTGATTATAACAGAAAACAATTGCTCCCATAAGCTTCTGGGTGGGGTGGGTTGGGCTGAAATCATCAGTAGAATAAGAAACAATAATTTCAACTATATTATCACTCACATTTCAGCTATATTCTCAATTATATTTCTCTTAGTCTGTCCGCTTGTCACTCTGTCCGTTCTAATTATTTTCGGAAACTACTTGGCCGATCTGGCTGAAACTTTGTTATGATAATGTTCAGCAAACTAAGTATTATGTTATCTGTTCGGTTCACAGTTAGGGATTAATAGGGATCAATAGGGGTTAGTTACCCCAAGACCACATTTACTTTAGGAGTTTGGCATAAGACACTCATTCTAATTCAACGGTTTAGAATGTTTGACCATTTAACGGGTTAAAAAGTCTAGGCATAATAGATTTGCATTCACTTCCGATGCTTCTCATCTGTCCTGCTAGCAACACAAATTGGACTGGACAGCCATAGAAGGCATAAATGTCAGCGTTTCGGAATGATGGATAACCAAAGAGAATAAAATGAATGAAAGTGGATTCATTCTTATTTTTATTTACCTGAAAGAAGAATAAATCATCATCATCATCATCATCATCATCATCATCATCATCATCATCATCATCATCATTTGGTTCCAAAGTATCTACATCTTTGATGATGATGATGATGATGATGATGACGACAACGACGATGATGATGATGATTGTGGTGGTGGTGGGACGACGACGACGACGACGATGATGATGATGATGATGATGATGATGATGATGATGATGATGATGATGATTGTGGTGGGATGGTAGCGGCGGCGGCGGAGGAGGTGGTGGTGGTGGTGGTGGTGATGATGATGATGCAGTAGTAGTAGTAGTAGTAGTAATAGTTGGTGCCTCCGTTCAGTCTCACGGGACAATGGAATGGATACCCCATCCCTGTGGGGGCAGTAGCGCATGTAATTGTAAGACAAGGGTTGCGCAATCTCCAACCACACCTCTCCTGTATCAATACTGCTTGAGTCCAGTGGCAAGGAGAGGTCTAGGATGACTGGAAACAATGCTGAGATAAGCGGAGAGCACATACAGCGCCTGGAAGTCCGAAACGATCACCCATTTTAGTACTGACCAAGGTCAACGTTGTTTAACTTTGGTGATCTGACAGGAACCGGTGCGTCAGCTTGATTATACTGCATAGTAATAGTAATAGTTCTATATTATTATTCGTGTTAACTGTGAGTGTTAATACTTCGGTTATTAATACTTACCAGAAGTATTAACCAAACATTCACTTTCACTTGTTGAAGATCACAATAATAAAAAAAATGACTCTTCTTCCTATATTTACACAGAAAGTATGCGTTGCTATCACTTTATATTTGGACGAAGAAATCCGTATTGCATGCTCTAATAATCCTCAGTATTGCATCTTCACTTCTTCAGTGTTTTGGGATCAAATCCAAACTTCTTCATTCAGTTTTTCTTTTTTTTTTTTTTTTTTTTTACAAAGAATTCATCACTTATCCAGGCCCGGAGGCCACTCAAGGATAAGGGTTAATGAGTGTATGGTAGTCAATGGGGCAATATTGCAATAATCGTTACTAGTGGAAATTTGGTAAATTGGATTATTTTAGAGGATGGCTCATCAAGAACTTGTTTACATTGGACTTGAAGACAGCTATATTGTAGTCAGCTGGAAAGCAGGGAAACGGAAAAGGTGTGCAGTTCTAAGAAAAAAGCTTTGTTCATGGAATTCACGTTTAGGTTTGGGCACAGATAAAGTGTGGGTGATATTATTGATAGTGGTTTCAGATAGAGGAGTGTTTCTCATGAAAGTTTGGCCAGGGGGAACCATAGAATGGAGCTCAGACGAGTACTTGCCATCAAAATAATGATAGAGCAGAGACAGGCTTGCAGCATCTCTTCTGTGAGAAAGAGGTTGCAGGAAAAAGAAAAGGTCATCTCCTTCTAGGCTATGAAGTCTATTTTGAACTCTGCCCAGGCAGGATACACTGTTTCTAGCATCTCCTGTCCAAATGTGGCAACAGTGCTACATCCTGGGGACGTACTTGGGTCTTATACAGGTAGAGAATTGCATCAGCAGTGAGATATCTACTGGATCAGTACAATGATTCAACCATTTTTCCAGTAAACGTGGTGACGGATTTTATGTATATGTTCCATTTCAGATCAGCAGTGAAGATCAGACCCAGAAGCTTGTGAAAACATGATGTTGGTATTTTGAGTGCTGAGATTGTTTCCAATTCTAGGATGCTCTATATGCCATCCAATCCTTTGGATTGACCTCTGTCGGGCTATATGCAGTCATGCCATTTCTTATGTACTTGGGTCAGGGTTAGGGTTTCTCAATCAAATAACCATCTTTGTGTTGATAGAGAGAATTCCTCTGCAGACAACAATTAATCAAAAGTCTCTAGATGTTGTACCTATATTTATTTAAAAACATTGTGGACCCCGCCAGAGCTCAGGGTTAGTGCAAAACAATAAGAGCCATTTAAAAAAAGAAAAACACTTTTTCCACACACAGCATAATATGTTGTTTGTTAAATGCACAATATTAATTTTGTATTAAAATTTTCTCTGAAGAGATTATGCGTTGTGCAATAGATACTGATATGCAGAAGTTTAAATGTAACATAAACAAATATCTTGTTAATCTTTCCTAGACATGGCCCCAAATAGTAGCCCCTTACCTCCAAGTGGTGATATGCTTGTAAGGGGTGAACATGAGTTAAAAAAAAAAAAAAAAAAAAAAAAAAGATGCCAACGTCTTTTTTTTCAACGTTTCTATACAATTGTGTTGCTTGCAATACAGAGCTGATTTCAGTCTGGGAAACTTCAACCTTTATAGCAAAGAGTTAGAACTGACTGTGTTGTTAAGACACACACCGAAAATCCTCAGAATTGTGGACTGTGGAATTAGCTGTTGTATTTATTTACATTGTAATACCATTGTCTAAAGTTATGGACATCCTCTCCAACTATTATGCAAAATAGCAACTTGTGGCCAGTGAATCATTTTCAATATTCTTTTGTCTAAATGCAAAAGGTTGACTCAAAACACACACACACACACACACACACACACACACACACACACACACACACACACACACACACACACACACACACACACACACACACACACACACAGTATGTTTATTCATGCAAACATTATTGGCTACATATGTGCATACATGTTTCTGCAGTACCTATTTTCTTCATCTGGCCGTGGTGTCAACTTGATACTGAACTCAAGGATATATTAAATTCTTTGTATATAGAAAGGTTTTATCCAATTTAAACTCGAGAGGGGAAACTGCGAAGACACGGTGTTCTTAAGGGATGGGGGTAAGACAAAAGAGAGGAAAGGGGAAGGGGGAAGTGGAAAGGATTTGTACATGCGTTAATCAGTTATAACATGTATTTTTAATTTCTATTGGTGAAGATCGGTGCAATAAGTACTATTATGACGTGTTCTTCAGAATTTTCTGATTTATTCCCAGCTTCCTTTGTTCCAGCATGCTTGAATCGTTGGTCCTGTGGTCTTCATCAGTTCGATGTTCGGATACCTGATTATAAAAATGCTTCATATTCCAGTAGATCCTTTCCAAGAACTGCAAGCTTGTAGAACTCTCTTCTTGCTGATTGTTTTCGTCCAAACTAACCTTGATCTTTTGAAGACAAAGTTTGATAGGCATCTCCTCTCTTTGCAACAATCATCTTTCATTGTTGTTAGCTACTTTCATCAAGTGGCATAATGCCTTGTCTGGAACAGCTTCCATAAAAAAAACAAAAAAGAAAGAAAGAAAGAAAGAAAGAAACAAACAAAAACGTTTCTGAATTTTTAGATGAGGATTGCTTATTCGTATTATTTGGATTCATCAGACTACTGTTCTCATCTTGAGTGTCATTTTCACAACGTTTCGGTCGATGTAACCGCCGACCTTCTTCAGCTGTATCTTATCGAACTCAGGAATTTGGAAGGAATTTTGAATGGAACTCTTTATTTACTCGATGGAACAAGAGCATGCTACACCCGTGAAGTAAATAAAAGGTTCCATTTAAAATTCTGTCCAAATTCCTGAGTTCAACAAAAACATTCCTGAGTTCGACAAGATACACTTGAAGAAGGTCGGAGGTTACATCGACTAAAACGTTGTGAAAATCACATTCAAGATAAGAACAGTAGTCCGATGAATCCAAATAATACGAAAAAAAAAACCCTAAAAAACTGTGAAAATAAAAAAAAAACTGAGAAAGAATTACACACACATATATATAGCGTAAAGAAGCTTTGAATAAAAAAATGCAAAAATACAAATAAAGAATGCAGTTTAAATTCCCGGAAGAAAAAATTTTTTTTTAAATCTATTGCAGACTAAGCACCTACATAATACGACTTCTAAAAAGTTTATAATGACAAAAGAGAATTCATTTATATAAGGATGAAAAAAAAAGGCCTTAACTAAAATTGTTAAGTAGAAATAGACTTAGTACTTGCATAAGCCGATTTCGCAAAAGTCTTAAATTTTAAAACAGAATTTAACTATATAAGGATGAAAAGAGAAAAGCTTGACTAAAATTTTGTAAATAGAAAACGGGGATCATCAGCTTCTTACCATGTAGCTATATATATATATATATATATATATATATATATATATATATATATATATATATGTGTGTGTGTGTGTGTGTGTGTGTGTGTGTGTGTGTGTGTATATTTGTTTACTGTTTTATGGGAAAGAATTATATATATATATATATATACATACATATATGTATATATATATATATATACATATATATAAAGAAAAAGATAGATAGATAGATAGATAGAGAGAGAGAGAGAGAGAGAGAGAGAGAGAGAGAGAGAGAGAGAGAGAGAGAGAGAGAGAGAGAGAGAGATTTATGGAGCTTTTAGAAATATAATTATGTTGATTTTTATGCCGATTCAAAACGCGAGCCATCTTATGCTCCACCCTATATATCGGACATTGAAGAATTTTTATAACAGATTTTAAAAATGTGGAAATACTTCAAAAGTGATTAAAAATTAAAAAAAAAAACACGAAAAGACGAAATGGAGCCAGCAATAGCAATTAGTAGCAAATGAAAACCTTGTAGGATTTTATATACAATCAATGAAAAATTATGCTTATCAAGCAAATCATAGGTTTATTAAAATCACCATTTTGTTGTTTTAAAGTGAAAACATTTCAACCGCTGTATCTAGCAAAACGGCAAGGGGGTCTATTGAGGAGTTTACTGAAGTGTTTACTAAGGAGCTTACTGAAGTATTTACTGAGGAGTTGCTGAGGAATTTACTGAGAAGTTACAGAAGTATTTACTGAAGAGCTTACTAAAAAGTTTACTGAGCCCTTACTTAAGAGTTTATCAAAGAATTACTGGGAGGTTTACCGAGGAGTTTACTGAAGTATTTACTGAGGAGTTTATGAAGGAATTACTAAGGAGTTTATCAAGGAATTACTGGGGAGTTTTTAGGGAGTTTACTGAGGAGTTTACTATGATGTTCATTGGAAAAAAAATGGGCAGTTTAAATACTGTAAATAAAATAATAAAGATGAGTATACCAAATTCCTAACAGAAATAATGCAGGTTGTATATAACGTTTTAGAAACTTATTCATGAAAAAAGTAAATTCATATGAATTAGAATCTTATGACTGTTTGGAGGTCCCGCTTGATTCTGTTATTGGCATTGGTGTCTTTCAGATATTTACAGGAGGGACTATGTGAAGGTTCCTAACATCCATAAATAAAAGAAGTAGTGCTATGGAATTGATTGGATTCGAACTTGGCACATCCAGGTTGTCACTCCATGTCAGTATCCACTTCATCATGTTGACATTAATTTGCTCAGTTCTTTCTAGAATCAGGTACTTACTGGAAGGACCACGTGAAGGTTGCCAATATCCATAAGTAAAAGAAGGTGCTATGGAATTGATTGGATTCGAACTTGGCACATCCAGGGTGTCAATCCACATTGTTATTCACTTTATCTATTATATAAATCTCACCTGTCTGTTTAAATGTATGTATGTATGTATGGGCGATGGATTTTCACGACATTGGTATCATTTCGAAGCTCAACCCTTCAGATGACAAATATCGAAAAATTGACTAAAAACATTAATTCTTTCACCCTCAACTGGGCACTTTTCTACAAGAAGGGGTCGCTTTTTTCACCGATATTTTCGAAAATCATCCCCTCTTTTCAATTTAATAGTCTTAATTTAAACTTTTGCCACTTCCGGTTTGGTGATGGACACATTTTTTTTTTTACATTTTTTTTCCTCCTTTGCCGTACGGGTTCGAGCTTGCCTGCCTACTACCATTTTTTTTTTCTTTTGGTTAACACACACCTCCAAACACCCGAGCAATGACGGCCATCCAGATTAGTCATATAGATAATAATTTATTCAGTTAATGTTGTGTGTTTTTTTTTTTTTAATTTGGTTTTACTTTTTACTGCGAATCAACCATTTTGGGGTTATTTGATTCTGTATAAATCACTCAGAAATAGTTTATTGCAAATGGTTTGTGAAACATAAGTTATGCATAACTGGAAAGATGTGGCCCCACTTTTCTCAGTGATACCATAGTGTCAATGAAGACGTAGAATAAAACGTTGCTGATTACCAGAGTCTAAATTGGTATCCATTGAACCACTCATACTCTCATTCTTTCGTAAAGAGTCTCTGTAGGAAACAACACCTTTTTTAAAATGAAAATTCCAAGCAGAATTAATTGTATTTGCAAATAAATTAAATTGAATTTACGTTTATTAGTCTTAACAACATGCACCAACGTTCAACAAAAGAAATGAGGCTGAGCAGAATCAAATATTGATTTTTTTTCAAATATGTTCCCATATAGGTATAATTTTGAAAATCCGGTTGACTTCTTTTATATATTAGAAAGAAAATGCTAAGAGCTTGTATTGTTTAATTTAATTGGTTTGTGCCAATATATGAATGAAAGTATCATGTGCGCATATAAATACGTAATATAGAAAAAGTATTTATGCATGCAACATGTTTGTATTAGTTGTTTTCTTTGGACTACTGTTCTGATCTTGAGTTAAACTTTGACAACGTTTTGGTTGATGTAAGCTCTAACCTTTTTCAAATGTATTTTACAACATGTTTATCAGTAGTAATTGTCTGTATTTTTGAGATGAGGTGTTTTCATTGATTGAGATTGTCGGACTGACTTCCTCATCTTGGTTGTTATCGTCACAACGTTTCGGCCGTTTTGCCCTCCGGCCTTCATCAGGTGTTTTGTATCGAACTGGGGAACCGTTTGTTAGGAGTCTCGAACCCAACTCCTAGTGACATATGACCGAGTGGTCCTAGATGTTGTATCAAAGTTTACAGTTACCTAAAGGTGCTGAGTTCAATCCTGAGCGAAGGCAGTGAAAAAGTAACATTCAAAACAGAGAATCAGCAACTATGTCCCAAAGCCTAGCTGGAGTCTGAACACGGTAACCCCATAATAATAATAAAGGGTTGGGTTCGAGACTCCAAACAAACGGTTCCCTAGTTCGATACAAAACACCTGATGAAGGCCGGAGGGCAAAACGGCTGAAACGTGACGATAACAACCAAGATGAGGAAGTCAGTCCAACAATCTCAATCAATGTTTATCAGTGTTATTTTTTATTTTTTTCAGAAAACTATTAATAATTACAATAGAAAAATGCGAGCATGAAAAATTGGTTGGTTGGTTTTGTTTTACAGCATATCAACCCTTTTCAGGTTATTTAATGCTGAATCCAGTGATTTTGAAGAAAAATTTTTTAATAGAATATTTTTTTTTTTAAAGTCAGTTTCTATTTAACCCATAGTTGGGACCCTAACAGGTACTACCACTCCGGATCAGAGTGGACCTGGGAGCAATGGCAATTAAAGGGTGGCTCCACACTCCCCAAAGCCCACAAGCTGGGGCCTCACCATCGGATATAGTTTAAGGTCATATACAAGACCAGCATGAAAAGTAATATGATTAAGCTTAAACATGGAAAAGAAAAGGACAAGATATTCTAGTAAAAAATATAATAAATTTATAACTTAAAATATTGCAGCAATAAGATTATTTTTTTAAATTCAATTTAACATTATATAATCAATTCTTAATGCTGCAATATTTTAAGTTATAAATTTATTATATTTTTTACTAGAATATCTTGTCCTTTTCTTTTCCATGTTTAAGCTTAACCATACTACTTTTCTTGCTCGCATTTTTCTATTGTAATCCATGATTTTTCCAGGCTTCCAGTAAATTCACTTGTTCTTTGTTTAAATTCAATCTTATTTTTTGCCCTCATAAACATAACATGGTATTTATTTGCTCCCCCACCAAGCAAATTAGGCACAAGGCCGATTTTTAATATGAGGAGTGAAGGGGAAATGGGGACCAACTCCACGGGGAGTAAGGGAACTGGATAGTGACAATTGGTATGGAGGGTTACCCCTACATTGACCAAGGTCTTATATGTGGGGTTGCCCCCACATATGGTCTTTGCGTGCAGTATCTGCCGAAACAGATACTACACTTTGATCCTGACCCGAAGGCCAAGAACAACCTCATAAACATAACATGCACATATGTAATAACAATGCACGGCACTCGTCTGCTTTCATTCTCTTTGTTTCACTTGTTACTTCTCTTTTCGCGAGAGCGGTGAATTAGTAGCAACACTAGTCACTGAAACAACGTGATTGCTGTGAAAACCAGTCAGAACAAACGCTCACCTCCTTACGTTTTTTTTACGATTTTGATCACCAGTAAATTTATCATAACTTTTATTTTACTGAACGAAAATTGAAAAAAAAAATTTCACAATAAGAAGGTGATCTATAAATTGTAATAATTGTTTGAAATTTGGTTGAAAAATGAGTGAGCGGTGAAGTTTTAAAGCAGTTCTAAATGATTAAAACTGCCACTTAATCATATATTCAAACACTGTAGTGTTTGAATGATATTTAAACATAAATATTTGCATTTTAGAACTTTACTTAAATAAATTTCATTATACTATGATATTTGACACTGGATCTACTGTTTTTTTTTTTTTTTAACTTTTCTGGCAATTTTATATTTTTATTTTTCTGAGCACACACAAGGCTCTGTTCTGACCGGATACAATGTTTTGAAAAGCATTACATGATTTACAATAGACATTGTCTTGAAACAGCTGTAAACAACTTCTTATACACGCTTTATTTGGAATATGACATGAAATTAATTTGAAAATGATTTCCTCCTCTTTAGTTATCAAATATATATTCTTGGCAAAAGACTCCAGCACAAGCCCAAAAAACGTTTTCGTGATAGCATCAAGGAGAGTCTGGTGAGCTTTCATGTTCCTGTTGACAGTTGGGAGTCCCTGGCGTATGATCGCAAGCAGTGGAAGGCACTGATATATAGGGGTGCAGAACACTTTGAAGCAGCTAAGATAGACCGAGCAAAGCTCAAGACAGCATGTAGGAAACACCAAACCTTGCCTCCCAATCATAGAGATCTTTGCATCTGTGAGACGTACGACTGGACTCCATTGTCCAAGGTAGGTCTTGTTAATCACATGAAAGCGCAACCAATGAACATCTTCAGTATGATGTATACTTCAAGATGCGCAAGTCGCTAGCAAGTCATCTTTGGGCACATGGACTTTCAGTGATTGAGGACATGGCACTCGTCTGATAAGACGTTGCAATCATCGTCATATATATATATATATATATATATATATATATATATATATATATATATATATATATATATATAAAACTTCGAAACTCAGTGCATTGTTTAGTGTTTCTTTTTTAAAATTAAATGTTTTTAACTCTTTTTCAAAGTGTTTTTTAACATGTTTTATTAACTACTTGTTGTAATATATATATATATATATATATATATATATATATATATATATATATATATATATATATATATATATATATACACGTTACCACGAGACTGCTTCCTTGCTTGATACAACATGATCGTCTCCAAATCCATTGCCAGCAAACACTTGTCATAAACCATCTGCATATGTAATCAAATTTTCTTCATCCCACTCATCATTTTCACTTCTCTCATAATATTCTTCATCATTCAACCAGCAATCTATCCGTCTCATTAACCCATATCCTTAAGTGGCTTTTAGCCTTGATAAGTAGTGACTCATTAAAAGGAAAAAGTTACCTTCAGGTTTTTTTTTTTTGGAGGTTCTTATATAGGTAAGAAAAAATCCTTGTCATAGACTTGGTTTATTATTTCTTACTGCTTTTTTTTTTTTTTTTGAAGTATTGATTACTTTATCATTATTTGATCATTATCTGATAGATAATAATACTTAGATGTCTTAACATTATTATCTAATTGTTACATATACGACTCACTTGACATCTCAGATTTTTGTTCAGGCAACTTTTCTTTTAAAAGTTTTCTAAATGACTTAGATTTTAGACATAAAGAATATATTCAATCTCTAAACCTAATTCGGTTTCGATTCCAGCTGATGGCACCCAAATATTTTTTTTTTTTTTTTTTTTACTTTTAAAATCATGATTCCATAATAATATATACAAAATCTGGATAAATTAAAATATATTTAAGCATATTTTACGACCGGACAAAGCTGCCCCCCCCCCCCCGCTGCTAGTCTAATTTATAAAAGACACTATGTCTGTCCGTCTGTCTGTCTGTTTCCATATTTTCAAACTCTAGCACTTCTGAATCTAAAAGTCGCAGAGTGGCGCTAGTGGCCTCAAATGACTGGATTTTTTATGGACCGTTCTTTTATGGGTTTTTAGCCGGTTAAAATAGTATTAAGAGGTCAAAAAAGGTGTAAACATTGAAAAAAAAAAATCATTATACATTTTGTATATTCATCTTAGTTTATTTTTAGTCAGTTCCTGTGTGTGTCACGTTGGTACAGCGATAATGTCACCAGAATGCTACAGTTTTGCTTTTGGTTTCGATTCCAGCTAATGGCACTCAAATACTTTTTTTTTTTACTTTTGAAATCATGACTCTATAAATAATATATACAAAATGTAGATAAATTAAAATATCATATTTAAGCATATTTTACGACCGGGCAAAGCCGGGCGCTTCCCACCCCCTCCTACTAGTCTGTTATAATTTTAATCCCATGTGTACATTTTATTTAAATTCTAATGTTACCCTGTTCAATGTTAGTTTGAAGACAATCTGTGATAGATGAAATAAGTTTATCACTAGATGGATTATGATTCAACGGTACTGATAATAATCCACAAGTAGATTTATAAAGATTTATAATCTCTAACCTTATAGGTTCTGCACTGTCTACCAAGCTTCACCCCCTGTCCCATCACTGCTATATTGCAACCCTGTGCCTGCTTTACAAATACTTCAACAGAGTGTGCTCCGACGAACAAACTGCACTTGAGCCCTCTCGATGCAAACACCTCAGACCAATTCGAGAAGCAGCAAAATCCCACCTCTACACTGTAGAGATCCCTAGATGCCGGAAAGCTTTCCTACCCTAATAGTTTCTTTCCTCAAAGTGCTAGACTTTGAAATTCCTTGCTGAGTCCCTGCTCCTCTGACTGTACTGACACGCAGAAGTTCAAGTGTAATGTGAACAGACATCTCATTACTCAACTCCTTGCCTTGTTTGAAGCAAAATGACATTAAAAATAAAAGAATTTTCTTTGACAAACTTGTTGCATTTATTCTGTATCAATGTAAATATACCTGATGGACCTAACTAGCAGCATAATCACACACCCCTCATTCTAGAGGTACCCAGATACCAGAAAACTTTTTACTCTAATAGCTTTCTTTTGGAATTTCCATCACAATTTATCATTTAATATATAAAGTAAAATCAGTCTCTTTCATGATTTTTATCATCAGTACCTTTCGTCCTACAAAAATCAATATTTGATTCTAGTTTGTTAGCTTTCCTTGTGCATCATTGAGGCATATCATTAGAATAAAGTCTGATTTGATTCAGTTCCTTCTAGAAAATAATTTGTCTGGATCAGAATTATTTTCAAATGGCAGTCATCTAATCTGATGCATTTATCGCTAGTCTCTAACTCTTAGACAGTTTCCCAAAAAAAGAGCCTAAAAACTAATAGATACCACACTATCAGCCAAGATCTGACCTCTGCCCCATTGCCATAATGTAATATTCTCGTGCCTGCTTTGCAAGCATTTTAATGAAATGTGCTCTGATGACTTGATAGCACTTGTACCCTTTCAACATACATACTCATGTCTAACCTAACAAACAGCTACTCTAATAGCTTCTACTCGCAGACTGCTAGACTTTGGAATTCCCTCTCTGTTTCCTGCTTCTCTAACAGTACCCTAATAGTAATGCCTTGCTTGGGGTATAAAAGAATGAAAAATAAATAAAGAAAATGTAACTTTGTATTTATCTATATAGAGTTATTTATCATTCATTGGAACAAAAGAAATAATATTTGGGAAAAGTAAAGCGAAATTAACAAAGAAAAGCAAAACAAATTGGCATAGTATTTATTAAAATTATTTTATACCTTTATTTATTCAAATATTTTGTAATTCTACAAATAAATAAATTTAATGTTCCTACTGCTAGCCTCCCCATGAGGACAGAGTTAGACACAAGATCGGTTTTTAATGTGGGGAAAATCCAGCTCCCCAAAAACGAGCACTCAGGAACAAAAATTAAAGTTGTCTCAGTCGTAAAGGATTTCTCCTCAATTGACTGAGGACAGAAAAGATGAAGTGTACAGGATGGAATGATAAAATTGTCACCTTAGAAAAGACATGATTCCATTTCCGTTTGCTGAAAACCAGTTTTCTTTTTTTTGTCACAGACCATCTACTAGTTGGCTAGTTGTGTACAAATCCCAAGAGCAATAGAAGCCTTCTATCATGTCTAAAAGTGACACAATGTTCAATGAGCGAGATCGGAGATGCGCCACTGTACAACTCAGACTCTCTACCGATCCAAGTTATGACAGGACCATTGCCAGCATCCTGAAAGTGCAAATTCAGATGATTCAACTTTTGAGGGCACAGCTCAATGAAGTTTCTGGCCATGGTTATGGTCTTTGGTGTGGTTTCAAATGAGGGCCATATCATGCCGCCTCACATCTTCAAAGTTGGCTTAAAAGTCAACGCCAAAGTGTACTTGGATGTGCTGAAAAGTGTGGCGATTCCCTGGTGCAATCAGGTGTCTGTTGGCAGACCCTGGGTGTGACAGCAGGACTCGCCACTGGCCCACAAGTCCAAAGAAACCCAGGCTTGGCTTCAGAAGGAGTGCTACATCTTTGTACCCTTTTCTCACTGCCCCCTACCTTCTCCTGACCTGAACCCGCTGGACTACTTTGTTTGGCCATACGTCAAGAACATCACCAACTGAACCTCTCACAACACCAAAGCCAGCCTGATCACTGCCATCCACCAAATATACTTGTGTTCAATTAAATATGTACAATGTATTCTTTCAAATTGGTATTGTTTTTTGTTCTGTTTTTTTTTTTGTTGTTTTTTTTTTCATTAAATAACTTGTAAAACTAAGATATACTAAAGTTAAGTAATGTTGAGATTGGCCAGTACTAAATGGGTGACTGTTTGGGAATAGGAGCTCTTCAAAATAATCTACAATTAAATTGTATGCAAAACAGGAGTACTTTCTGCATAAAATGATCCAACGATGATTGAGATGTAAAACCAAGCAATCAATAAACAATATATATTTTTAAAAAAAGCACCAAATCTTTTGATATGCTGTAAAACAGAAAGTATTAAATTATGAGTTGTTTATTTATCATAGTATCCTGTTCCATTCTTACAGCATGTTTTTCTCTCTCTTTTTTTTTTCACGACATTCATTTGGTTTGTTTTCTTTTTGAAAAAAAAAAAAGAGGCATATATTCTCAAAACATTTAAATTAAACAATCAGTCTATGTTTACCGATTCCTAAATGGGAATGATTTTGAAAAATAAATAGATATATGAAGATGTATAATTGAAATAATACCTTTGCTCGCATGTCTGTTTTTATTTATAAGTCATGCCACTGTATAACTCTGGTATTTCATATTGTTAACAATCTTCTTATCCTTTTCCATATTTATTTACAAGCAATGTTTCAAGCAAACTAACTTTCCCTTTAATAGTATTTTTATTTAATAAATGTCTGTAAAACTCACATTCATCTATTGCACATTCTCTCCATGCAATGCATGTCCCTAGCCCTCACTAGCCAGGTTTCACTTCTATACATCACATTGCATACATGCTCCTGATAGAGTCTTCTCTTGATTGACGAGAAGATATTAGAATATGCATTCATCTTTCTCCTGATGTTTTCCTTTTCTGAGACCCCTATTTTGAACAACACAAAGTTCTGATCAGAATCACTGACTTGCAATGGAAGTGTTGATGTTGTCCTACACACAGCGTCTAGTATTCCCAAATGCTCACCCATCTGGTAATTAATTAAGGTCAACATCACTTAGCTTCAATAATCTAACAAGGACTGATATGTCAACGCCATCATGCCATGCACACTTAATTGAAGAAGAAATATCTTGTAATGATATTTGGTCAATGCGGACATTTTTCAGCTAAACCATTTTGCAAAGTTATCATGACGCTCTCTGACAAGATAAACTGAAGTCAGAAAAAAAATCATAGATCATCTTGATACTATAATCTTTCAGCAACATCACTTTGATAAGGGAATAATTATAAGCTACCAACCTTGCTGGAGATTATCTCCCTTGAATAAGAATTCTCCTGTCTAAGATGATCTCCGTTGTCTCGAGATAGCTATAAATAGTAATCTATAGTTAATACCTTATACTTCCCACTAACAAATGACATTAGCATTAGCCTGACGAGTTCTTATGAATGAAACATAGAAAATTCTGTGTAGCTTAATTGCGATATATGTTTTCATAATTTACTACCTCAATACTTGCTATCTCTCTCTCTGTGTCTCTGTCTGTCTGTCTGTCTGTCTCTCTCTCTCTATATATATATATATACATATATATATAAATTCATATAGTAAATAAAATTTGTTGATCCATATGTTCAGTATAAATTTATTTATGCACACATACTCTTCTTACTAGACATTCTCCATGCCATTTCTGATCATAAATTGTGTGTGTGTGTGTGTGTGTGTGTGTGTAATATATATATATATATATATATATATATATATATATATATATATATATATATATATATATATATATATATATATATATAAAGAAACAATAGAAGTCACATCTTCGTTTTTTAAAGACCAAGGTCTTGGTGAACCGGGTTAAAATCAAATGAATAAGAACATGGTCACTGGAACCTAATTTTCTAATGTGTTTTTTATACATACTCTGAATTTAAAAAGGTAACATGCATTGAGCTTAAATCTTAAAATTCTTACTATTAATAACTTAATAAATAAGTCTATGTATGTGTATGTGTATGTGTATGTGTTATTACATTAACATTTTCTGAACAAAGATATTAATTTCATAATTATTACATTACTTCCATGAATTTTTATTGCTTATAAGTGGATTAAATAAAGGGTTCAGTTCCAAATTCTTTGAACTCAACATAAAGTTTTGAAAGTTTGAAAAGATTCACCTGCAAATCAAAAGTTACATCATCCGAAAGTTGTGAATATAGCAATAAAGATAGTAGTCCAAATAATCCATATTATTAATTCTCATATGAAAAATTTTATACAGTGGCTTACGATTCTATCAGTAACAACTTAATTACTTAAAAAAAAATGCTTGTTTTTTTGGTTTTTTTTTTAAATTCATCCATTAAAAGAAAAGCTACTTTAGGAAAAGGTAGGGGTGAGGTCTCCAAGTTTATGGGCCATAAATCTTCATTAGTTCCATAGTAGATCCAGAAGAGAAATGGCATACTATTCTGACATGTAGCAAAATATGTATAATAAAGTCTGCTATTTACAGAGAAGTAAATGAAGAAAGTATGTTTAGCAAATCATATAATTTAGTTTATTTAAAACAACACCATTTTATGGAAAACCATAGGGAAGGTGATTACAAAAATTATAACATTTTATCTAGAGAAAAAAAAATTGAGTTATCTTTAGCAAATTATAAAATGTTTACAATTAAAAAAAATTTTTTTTTAACTCCACACGCTTTTGAAACACACACACACACACACACACACACACACACACACACACACACACACACACACACACACACACACACACACACACACACACACACACATGAAAATGACAAAAAAAATTGTTTTAAAAATAAGTTTATAGTTTGGGTTATAGTATATCAAGCTGTCTATTTAGAGAAGAATATCATCAATGTTATTATGTTTTCAATAGTCATAAATTAAATTATCTAAGAAAATACTCTTAACAATTTTAACAAAAAGTAGTTATAAGGAAATAAGACACATCAGTTTAATCTTTACTCCAATCCTAACATAGCATTAATGTAATAAATAACATAACTGATTTAAATATTTTTAATGTCATAGTTTTTTTAAACCCCTGTAATAAAATGTGACTATTTTAGCATATATGTAATGTCAATCATTTGTTTGTTTGTTTTTTTGTCTTTAGTATAACATAGGTCATCAATGTAATGTGGTTATTTTTTGCTCTAATGCAGTTCTAAGCTTATTACAATAAAACATTAAAATTCTTTCTTGGATATTCCTTCATGGAAATCGAAACAGCTAAAAAGATAAATAATGAATACATCTTTGTTTGAACTCTCATATATCTATATTTGTTATGTGTGCATTATTTATGCGATTTTTCTTGACATTTTTCTAGAGTTGCATTCTTTCAATCTTAAAGAAATAATAATGAATAATATAAAATAAAAGAATTAACTGCATGAAAAATTTCCTTAAACAATAAAAATCATGGAAAAACTTATTACAAAACTACATATCAAAGACTAAATAAGGTTAACTAAAACTTGATAAGCTATACACTAAAACTTTTAATTAACAAAATCATTTTTTGTCAAACATTTTTATTAATTAACTGTCAAAATATGTTGATGTATTTTAGTTTATTTTTATTACTTCATAAAAACTAGATTTCTGACATAAATTACAATAATTATAAAGCTCTTAAATTCTCAAAATTTAAATTTTCTGACATTGTTAAAATATTTAAATAACCAATAAAATAAACCATTCTCATTATTTCTATAAAAAATGTCTTAAATATCTGTTAAACTAGCTATATATCTTTCTTGAGCTAAGACAAGCCCAATTTGGCCTGGTTTATTCCTGGTTCACACCCACTTAGTTCATTTGTTTCTCTTAACTATTCAACAATTTCTGTTTTATGAAATGTCATGCTCTAGGAATAAAAGAAATCACAATTGTTTTTAACAATTTGTAAGTGTTCCAGCTCCTATCTTGACAAATCATTGTTTATGAATTCATTATATGTTTGCTTGATTTAGAACTGTAGTAATATAACTTAAATATAAAATATAAAAAACTAGGCCTTGGGTATCAAATTTCTATAAATCATATTGTTTTTTTAAAATGTGTTTGAACATAAATATTAACTAAATATGTTTTGCAATAAAATGGGCTTACATAGTTAAAATCAATGTAAGAATTATATAAAAAAATTTAGATAAATAATTTTTGTTTTGTTATGTTATATATGCATATGTGATAGTACCAATTATACAAACTTTGGAAAGCATGCAGATTTCTATTAATGTATTTTAAGTAACTCTCAACATCAAAAACATCTTCATTTCTAATCAATACAATCACAACCTATTATTGTACTACACTATCTAACTTCAATAAAACTGAAAGCATTGTAAATAATTATTTATTTTCCAACCACTTTTACAACTGTAAAACTGAAATCATTTTACATAAAAAAAATTGTAATTGCTAATGAGAAATACAAATATCCTATTCAATAAGTTTTTATTTTATTTAAGATGAACACAAGTTAGAATAAAATTTAAAGAATCCTAAAGGGTGCCACTAAAGATAATTATGAGGGAATAAAATGTCAATTAGATGAAATAAGTTTGGAATTCATAAAAGATTTTGTTAAATTTGCAAAAAAATAAAAAACTTTTTCATTTGTCTAGTATTATTTTATCTAACTAAATTTTTAAACGAAGGAAGAGAAGCATAGAAAACTTTAGGCAATGACCAATTGACAATGTTATATAAAATAAAATTGTATGCAGCAAATCAAAATTATAAACAGCATGCAAAACACATTCAGAAAACTTATACACACATTGCAAATAGATTTTTATTGTTATTTTTAGCAACATTTTAAAAGTGGTTCAATTTTAGAAGCCATTCAGTAATTAACAACAAACTGTTGGCACAATTTAGTAACAACAAAAATTTATGGGGCAATTAATTTGATAACGTACAAAAACAGGAGGTAGTTTATAAATAAGAACTTTGGAGTTTTAATATTTTCATAAGTTATATGAACTTCATAAGTTATAAAATATTTAAAAAAATTTGTTTATTAACACTAAAAAGTTATGAAACAATTTGTTTTTTGTGTAGTGGGGGTGGTGATGATATGTGTATGTGGGAGTGTTCATTACCCTCAAGAAACTATGCACAATCCAATTTCATTCAGATACATTTTTTTAGTCTACTTCATTCATGTGCAGTGCCAATTTTAACCTACTTATTTAACAATAAATTGAAATGTTCTGACAAATGTATTTATAAGCAACACATATGCTGGGTTATGCCATTCTTAAGCAACAGCAATAAGCAACAAAGAAATGAAAGTTTCATGAAAAGAAACATTTCTTCATTTCTTGTTTCTTTAACAATAATTGAATAAGTCTGCAAATAATTTAAATAACACAAAAGTAAAGAAAAATAACTTAAAAGTTGTAGCATACATTAAATGAGAGCAAAAGTTAAATGAAAAACTCATGATTTCAGATTGTGAGGATTAAGGTGGCTACAGACAAAATCATTCCTATTCTTAATTAAAATAATAAATATGCATCGAGAACATTTAATTTATAGTAATTACATGTATTTATAATAATCTTGTAATTATTATATAGAGTTAATCTTGTAATTGATACCAAGATTCATCCCACGTATTATTATAATAGTAGCATGTAATCGCATATACATTTATTATTTTTCTTGATTATATTTTTTTAGTATTTAGATTAATCAAATGTAATTTAAAGATTTTAATCATTAATTGCATGAATAAGTTGAGAAAGTTAACAAGCAAAGTATTTCTTTCTTTACATCTTTTATTTTTCAATATAAAAACATGAATTTATAAATCTATGTAATGGTGAACATACAGTAAGCATAAAGACTATGCAAAATAATTATGAAGTATTTTTTGTTATTGTAATTAGGAAAAAATGTCAATATTTCTATCAAGTATAATATTTGAACAGTTTATCCTGAACAAGACATCATATCGACAAAAAGGTGAACCTATCAACATCAATCCTAATAAGAGAAATTCTCATAATTTACATTGATATAACATTCTTAAAGATTTATTTCAATTGCATTTTGCACTAATTAAAGCAAAAATATTGTAACTTCATAAAAAAAAAACTTCTTGTGTATAAAGTCAACATAGTTTAACTTTTTAAAAGAACATGTTAATTACTTAACATCTGTGATCTGATCAGCTCAAAAGTATTATTTGTTATCTCTTTATGCTTAAAATAATATTTAAAAAATAAAATACAATAATGCCACTTACTATTTAGTGACTTTTAATTAATTTCCAAGTGTTTTAAATATCACTTGGTATCACTATGCATCTTAAGATATTCAAGATTACTTTTATGAATTTATATGATTACTTGCATTATATATGAATCTTTTAAGTATCTTTTTATGCTAATTATTTCCTCATAGTTATAACTTGGCTCATCACCTAATTTCATATATCTACGAACTCATTTCTGTCAGAAATTCAATTTCCTTTAAACAAATTCTCTCATAAATCATATTCAAAAAGAAACTTGTTTTATAGGGCACTCTGACCTATAAATTATGCTTAGCATATAATTAGAATATAATTATCATGTTATAATTTTTAAATTAACTTAATAATGGGGATTCCATTTAAGCTGCATTAAAAATTAATTAATCATATTAAGAACTGGTTAATATACCGCTTGTTGTTCAATTTTTATATTTATTAAAGCAAAATTTATTTATTTGTAACTGAATTTGCTGAATGATGTAAAATCTATTTTACTAAAATTGAAAAAAAAATTGATCAAAACAACAAATAATAGTCATTCAATTATGCTATCAAAATTAAATTATTGTTTAATTAAGAATAATATGTTTATAACATTTTAAGAACTCAGCAATTATGAAGATAAAAAAAAAACTCAACTAGAAATATTGTTACTAATGAAATTTTATAATTAGGGTATAATGACCTATTTTATTTTGATATAAAAAATGTTAGTATTTTGAAAGATTTTTTCATTTCATTAAAATAAACACATATATGTGAACAATATCGTACAATTAAATCTTATTACATTAAGTATTTACACAATAAAATATGTTTTAAAACGCATATATTAATTTAGATTGCTATTGAGCATTATGGTTTTATTGACTAAATGAAAAGAAAAAATTAGAATAAATATGCCTTTTAATACTTTGTTAAAAGTTTGAAGTTGATTTTTTTTATAATACTTAATGCATTTATAGGTTTAAACATTTTCATATTTAATTATCAATCACAGGGAAAAAATACTTTAAAAAATGTACTATATTTTTATATTTAAAACCTTTGAAGTGCATACAAAATAGCATTTTTTAAAAAATTAATTCAATTATTTTAGAAGCTGCTTTGTTTATTATCTTCAAGAATGTGTGTAATTTTATTAAAAAAAATGAATTTTTATTGCTCCCTGGCAACACTTCATTGATTAAATGTTATAAACATTGATTTTTAAAGTAGTAAAAATAAAAATATTAGTTTTTTTCCCCTCATTGTCGTCTATAAAACTTATTTGTTCTATAGACATTGAAAAAAAAATACTAATTAGTAATGTTTAAAAAGAACAAGATTGAAATCTAGTTCAATTCATAATAATTAAATAAATAACTTTTCGAAATGCTAAAAAGTTCAATTATAAAACTAATTTTCTAATATCCAGTTTATTAAAATATTGTATATTATCCTGGCTTTTATCAGTAATTTATTAAATTATATTATAAATCATGTATTATTTATTCAATTCAATCATTCTTATGACAGTAATAGTCTTTTTGGAAACAATAATATATGACTTAGTTATATTTGGTTTAATTTCTAATTCAAAGACTAATTTATGATGTTTCCTACTTAATACAGCCCAATTTAAATCTTTCCAGATATAATTCATTTCATGAGATCATTTTAAAGTAATAATAATCAGAATTAATTAAGCAAATAGATGAGAATAATAAATAATAATTTTGTTTCGAGCAATGAAAGTTAAAACAACAAATGCATTTATGGTTTGAAATTTTATTGAAATTACAATAATATTCTGTGATGATTGGTAAAATAATTGAGACTGAAGAAATAAGGTTTTAATGAACTGTTCAGGATTGCGATTTATTTTATTTTAATGTTGGTCAAGTTTTTAGAACCGCTAATCACAATGATTTGGAAATTAAAAAAAAAAAATCATATTTAAAATTATAAACCATTCAAAACCTTGAATTGTTTTGATAAATTAATTTATTTTGAAATATCAAATACACATTGTGTTATTTCTGATATCAAATTTAATTCCTACATTATTTATGACTAAATAGTCAGTAACAAGTAAGATACTAGTATATAAATCTAAGGAGATCTTTAATTAAACTAGTTGATGTCTATTACCAAAACAAAGCAAGAAAGTATCTTTGATAAGCACTAAACTTTAATAAAACACAAAGCTTTTATATTATAATTTCTTTATATTTTCATTGTTTATCTATTAAACAGTTCAAAACAATCTTTTTGATAAGCCCAATATTTTTTATAATTGAAATAAATGAACGTGTCTTATACAAATTGATAATATGCTATTTAATGCAACTATATTATAAGTTTAGCATTTAATTAAACTTTAGATAAATTTGACATAACTTAGTCAAAAACTATAACTTTTACCATTTAATATGAGTAAATTAAATTAAAAAAAAATAGATATTAAGATATTTTGATGCTGAAATGAAAAACAAAACAAAACATTTTTTAAATGAGAACTATAATTTAATGATTTTGATAGATTTTTAATTAAATTAGAATAAACCTAAGAATTCGAAAGATTTGTTACATTAAAGTTTATAGTCAAGTATTAAAAACATATTCAACACTAATGATTTTGATGGCAGTTGTGAATTAGATTATGTGTTAGTCTTCACTATTTCAAATATGCAAAATGAGAAATCAAATACTAACTCAATTGAATTCTTAGATTGACATTAAAATTATATTACAAAGCATTAAATCAAAATTCATTTACATATTAATTAGAAATAGATATGTTTCAATATCATAAGTCACTAGAAATTTAGATTGTAACTTTTGATATTATATATTTTTAGAAAAGTTATGGATTAAAACAAATGTTGTAGTTGTAACTCATTGTTACCAATAAAAATTAATCTAAATTTCAAGTGGAATTCATATTAAGTTATTAATTATGCACATGTATCCATTTTATGAAAGAACTTTATCTTTTGATAAGTTGAAGTAATTCCTTTTAGTTGTATTCAATTGTTATAATATTAAAAACTATTAATTTAGAGTAAAAACAAGAAAATGTTAAAAAAACAAACTAAAGTAAATTGTAAGATTCTAATATTCATTCCAAAGAATTTAAATTGGAACTTTAAGATAAGCTTTATAAAAGATTATATCTTCATGCAGACGACCTTTATCCCATTTGCAGTCATTATATTTATTTTATTTTACAATGATTGACAAAACTGCTTTCATATTTCATTAATCGTTTTTATTCATTAAGACAAATTGAGAAGTTAAAATTACAATCTTCTAAAACCATTATAAAGTATGATGCCCAGTTTACAGATAAGCTCAAGGTAAAATACAAACAAAAACTTTGCATAAGTAATCTAGAAATAGAAGAATATACATTAAACAAATTAACAATTCAATTACAATTCAATCAATATAGTAGAGAGGAAAAAAGTAATTTGTGAATTTACAATCTAGTATTTCATTCACTTCTAAGCAACAACCTATAAACATTATTATCCTCAAAATGGACAAACTTTCTCAAAATTTGACTAAAATGGTATTGTGTATATAGGAATAAGTTAATAAGCAAAGAACAATAAGAATTAGGATAGAGAAAATTGTACAGATATTTTAGTTATACATTTTAAGTATTAACAGAAAGGCCAAACCACTTTTTTTTTTAAAATTTCCATGTACATCTTACACAAAGATAAAAGTTTAAATTCAGCTTCAAAATCTATATTTAAGTGTTTTAAAGACTTAAATTCTTAATAAGTATAATTAATCCTTCTTAATATTCATATATGCAGATAGATAAAAGTGTAGAGAATGCTTATTTGTGTATAAATTTTGTTTTTATTTTGCTTTCTTTTTTTTTTAAATTTGCTTTGATGGAAATGTTTCAATTACTATTTCATGACACTTATGAAAAATATTGAAAACAGTTAAAACTTTGTTTGAATTGTCAATTTTGATATAAATTCTTCTAAAAATAGAAGTTTTTTCAGAAAATTTGTATCAAATTAAATGTCTATACCTGGATAATGCTTTGTGATATTCATTAAAATATTTATATTTCTTCATTCATATCAATTTAAAAAAAATCCCAATTACAATATTGATTTAATTTTAGAAAATAACAATATTATTTACGATAAAATTAGATCATGATACGTTTTTAACATATCTATAATTGTGTTTACGCTTAAAAATCTAACATTCCTTAGCCGGAAATAAATAGGTCACGATAACATATTTTCTCAGTAGGTGGAAATGAAGAATGTTAAGATTTATTTTTATTCTATTTTTCTTAGATTACTCATTATTTTTTGTTTATATAAATTGTAATCATATAATATGTTATTTAACATATTACGCTTCAAATATTAGTTTTAGAAACTTTATTTCAAATAATTTACTCATCAAATTTAGAAATTAATTACATTCTATTAGGTACGTTTAGTCATAATATTAATTTATATTTAACAATATTTATAATATTAATTACGCTAACTAAATATAATTCAGAATATTTCTAGATTATGTAATTATATTGAATTTATTTGAATTATTCTAATAGAATAAATTACAATTTCTATTTGTGAGAAAATAAAATTTATTCAAAAAATGAATTATTTCAACCAGGCTTTATTGCTCCCGTAAGTTTAGTCTTAAATTAGTTCACTTTCTTTTTTACATTGTAATGACAATTTAGGCATATAAATACACTTTTCTTAGAAATACTGACTTTTATATACTAATTATTTATTTGAATTCTGACAAAAAAATGTATTAACTATGTCATTTAACTTTATTTTTTAGTATTTCATTTCATACGAACACAAATAGATTATTAAGGTGAACTGAAACTAAAATAGGCCTGGACTAACTGGGCTTACTTTTAGGAAAGCTTGATTTTACTTAAACTAAAAGAATACCAAACCACATATACAGAACATAGAAATCAATTATTACTTTTAAATTACATAACTATCTATTACTATTACTGTCTAATATTTTTCTAGTCTAAGTAAAATTAAAAGTATTACATTAGTTGGTTGAACTTTTACTTTGTATGAAAGAATCAAAGGTAATGTTTCTTCTGTAATGATTATGATCAAACTGAGACATTGTAAAAATGGTACTGCTAATAATGGCACAAGTGGATTTAATAGGAAAATATAAATAACAATCTTAATGACTTTATTAAAGTCTTCGATCATTATCATCACCATATCATATGAATGTGAAGATTCTATTGTTCGCATTAGTTTCTCTGATATTTTTCTAGTATGAATTCTTCCTAGAAAGACGTCAAGGATTATGGGAGGGACCACATGAAGGTTGCCAACATTCTAAATGAAAGTCGTTTTTGTGGAATGAACTGGATTCGAACATGCGGCACCCAGGTCCTCTGTCCATATTGCTAACGACTAGACAACTGTCGCCTTCCAAAATCTTTGATACAATACATAAATGGAAAACTTTAAAAAGGTAGTCAAATTAAACAGAAATTATATTCACATTTAAAAGTACTATCTATCCTCTGCTCCCCCTGCCAAATAGATAAAATAACATTAGCTGATTACATGTGAACATGCTAAAAAAACAATACACAACTGTTTTAGAATTTAGATTGGGGGATTATATGCACATGTACATTTATCATAAAATGATCCCCCATTTCCTGGCCATTTTAACTTTTTAGTGTTTTAACAAAATGTTTACTGTGCCTCTGAAGTCCGACTGACAAAATCACCTTAGAAAGTAGAGCCCACTCCTCCTAAGAAACCATATACAAAATTTTTCACCAATCGCAAGAAAAAACAAAAACAAAAAACAACATTTGGTTAATTGCCAGATGAAGTTAGAATGGCCTGAAAATGGAGCATCATTTTTACATTAAATTTATATGCAAAACTTATCCCATGATATACATTTTAAATTGATTTATTATTTTTTTTTTGCATATTTTTTCTTTCTGCAAAAGGTGAATGACATAATGCAATTTATTTAAAATAAATAAATAACACGGCAAAAGAGAAACTTAATTGTTCAATAGTGGGAGTGGGCTTAGCACCTGTTCAAAACCATAAAGAGGAAGGAGTTTAACTTACCCTCCTCCCAATCCGAATTTAGACAAAAGAGTAAAAGTGCAGAATAATGAAGATTTGAGAAATTGAAATAATAATAATAATAATAATAATAATAATAATAATAATAATAATAATAATAATAATAATAATAATAAAAGCAAATGCCTTGTACCAAATGCAGTAGCGTTTAATTACCTAATGACCTGTACACATTTCATGTACTAACACTGTTTTTAAAGTTTTTTTTGTCTCAATTTTTTGTTTTTTAAAGCTGCCTTTACAACACATGGAAAAAACAGTTGCTTATTGCTTAATTATTGAAGGGCTTGATTCCTGAAAACTTGTCAACCCTAAGTCAAAGGTGAATCTTTCCACTACAACTTAAAGTTTGTGGTAGGGTAAGCCATTTTTTTAATATATAACTTTTGATTAATTAAGCTCCTCCTCAACAATTGAGCATTAAGCAACCATTTGTTTTTACTGTGTGTGTTACTGCTACTTTGTATGAAATAAAACATTTTTTAAAACAGTTTCAGCACATTAAAAGTATACAGCTTGTAGATAATAAAATACTGCTTAGTTTGGTGTAAGGCATTCACTCGTTTTTTATTTTTTTGTTTTTTTTTGTTTGTTTTTGAAATTCCCAACTGTTGACTATTCTGCACATTTACCAAGTCAAATAAATATTTATTTAAAACATCAGGGAGCTTGGCCTCTAATTACACCTAGACTCTTCAAACTTAGAAAATCGATTTAATTTGATTGAAAACAACAGGGTAAAAGCTTATTTTAAAATATTGATCTTTAAATATGGCAGGAGAAAGCTAACTCCATTAAAACTATACAGAAGAGAGTATAACTCCACTGCTCCTGAAGAGTCTGAATTTTGTGTGACTGATTTGATGTGGTTATGTGCTTTTTTTTGTTTTTTATATATACTCACTTGTGTTTGTTTTAGTAGTGCTAATTTTTACCAGTGTCATTTGTGTGTCATTCTAACTGTGCCATTTTTACTGTGTGTGAACCCTATTTAATATATATTTTATAACCAGTTTGATTTGTTGGGTATGTATTACTGTACACACAGATTCGAAAAAGTGGTCGAAAAGTAAAATATACAACAAAGAAATATTAACATTAGCTATAAAAGTTACTTTGCAACCTACCTGAATCATTTATTAGTGTTTTAAAGTAGTTTTAAACGCTCTTTATTTCATATCAAATATTAACTTTTTATGAGTCGTAAGAATTGAAGATGGCCCAAACTTACAACCCTACTTCTTGTCCACAGAGAAAAGCTTCGTTTTCAAATTTTAGTTTGTGCACATTTTGGTGGGAGGAGCGTGCCTCGTTTTTGGCACATGGCTCTGCGGACATATGTCTCTGCAAACATTTTGGGTGTACATTTTTTTTGTTTACATTTTTTTAACTAGTTCCGTCCTCGTAATGAAAGTATTTGTAAACATTACATCTAATTTAGATAATTATTGTGCACAGATACTAATTTCTTTTCTTTTAAGTTTTTTTTTGGAGGGGAGGGATTTCTTTTCTTTGAATTTTTTTTGTGGGAGGGATTTTTAGGACATTTTACTGTTTAAAAAATATGATTAAAAAAATATGATTTTTAACATCCCCCCACCTCCCACCTCTGCCTCCTCCCCCAATGTAAACACATTGGGGAGGAGGCAGAGGCGGGAGGTGGGGGATGTTAAAAATCATATTTTTTTTAATCATATTTTTTGAAGTTTTGGCCATCTTGAATTCTTACGTTAATATTTGATATGAAATTGATATTTTTTCAAAAAGTTAATATTTGATATGAAATTGATATTTTTTCTATAGCGTTGAATGGTTCAGGGTCGCATGATGAAGTCTCATTGACTGAAACAGATGTCTGTTTGTAGTGATCATATATAACTTTTTACCCTTGAAAAAATAATATATATATATATATATATATATATATATATATATATGCATACATATATATATATATACATATACATGCATATATATATATATATACATATATATATATATATGTATATATATATATATATATATATATATATATATATATATATATATATATATATATATATATATATTGTTACAAACGGCCACCTCAACATCAAATATTATTTTCTTTATCTGTTAGTGATATAGGATAAACATTTGATTGTATGTTCAAACTGAATGAGAATTCACTAATTCCTTATCATTTTAAAACTCAGTATTAAAATCAGACGAAGAAATTCTCTTCTACTAACTGAGGACAGAAAAAGTGAAGTATAATGGCAGAACAGTTATTACACTGTGATCCACTCTCGGAAACCAAAAAAAAGACAAGTGAAGTATGTAGAGAGAGAGAGGAAGAGAAAGAGAGAATGAAAGAGTTGAATAAAACGTTCAACCGATGTTAACACCTCCCACCCCTCCAGTATGAAAGCGAGCTGACGGGTCACCCAGTCAACGCACTTCATGATCTCGTTTAATTTCTGGTCCTTAGCGCCAAAAGTGAACAAAGAAAGGAAAAAAAAACAGCCTTCCTCTCTGACACATTCTTACCAAAGTGTGGTCTCATTTGCTTCTCTGGGCCCTTAAGTGACATGACGTGTTTTCAAATTTGGCAACGTCAAAAGAAAAAAAAATACCCCGACCAAGTGGGAAATATCTTAATACCATGTAAAAGCTATTTTGGAGCACCGAAACTGGATGCCGATTGGCATATATCAAAAAGAAAATGAAAAAGAAACGTGTCGAAAACCTGTGAACTTATTGTTTGAATTTGAAGTTCTTTCTTGCGAATCTGATTGTGTTCGATTTTTGTGTTTATTTGGCACCCGTTTGTCTCACAGAAAATAATTGCTGTTTTTTTCATTTCAAACCTTTTTGTACTAAAAAGGAAAATTGAACCCTACTGGGACTTTAGAACACACCTCTACGCAGAAAATTTGTCTGCCTGCGGTAAACGTTTGCTTTTCATAAATTCCTTTCCATATCCCTTCGTTTGCTTTTTATTATATTTAATCTCCCCGATTTTGACATTTCCAATGCTGTCATCAGGACTCAAAAAATTATTTTAAGTCCTGCTGATGACAGAGAAATGTCGAAATTTGATTGAACTACATAGACTCTTTACAATATTTATATATGGACATGTATTGTGAGTTTTTGAAAAATATTGGATTTTAGTTTTTAAAATCCGATATTTTTCAAAAATTCTCAATACATGTCCCTATATAAATATTGTAAAGAGTCTATGCTATAATGCTCCCTATCTTAGGTTGAGCAGATTGGGAAGTTATATACAAATTACTATTAGCATATTAAGTGATGCTCTTTGTGTAAACAGATTGAGCTTAGGTATTTGGACAGTGTCAAAACACTGTTAATTCACTGCCCGCATAGCAGCAGCCGAATAACGCAACAGTTAGAAGCTCCGACTTTCATTTAGGCGGTCGGGTTTTGATCCTGGCTTGAGGTAGTTGCTTGTCTAGACACACTGATAAGCTGTGAAATAGCGAAACAGTACTGTATGTGAATGACTATATATATATATATATATATATATATATATATATATATATATATATATATATATATATATATTCAGCCACTCTGATGAGCCATAGACGACAAAACACGTGTCAGTGGATAATTATATTTTAAAAATAATATATATACCGCTCCCCATGTGGGGGTATCAAATTGGTTAAAAGGGAAAATTATTCCCAACTCGCATTTAGGTAAAAATGGACTTTCGTAAATAATTGAATTCATTCAAAACATATCGCTAAAACCAAAACAAACATCTAAGTAAATTGCGATATATCCAGACGGTCGTGCGAGATGGGTCAGCTCATTACTGTGGGGTCTTGATTTCGAATCTCGCTAGATTCAGCCACTCTGATGAGTCGTAGATGACGAAACACGTGTCAGTGGATAATTATATTTTAAAAATAATATATATATATATATATATATATATATATATATATATATATATACTAGTAGGCTGCCCGGCATTGCCCAGTCGTAAAACATGCATAAGTATTATATTTTAATTAATACAGAAACTGAGACATGTGTATGTAAATATTATGTTTTTTCTAAACAGTTCACGTTTTGTAAGTAAAAAAAATACTCGAGCTGAAAGTGAAACCAAAACCTAAATACAGTGAGTCAAGTATGATAATCGTTAGGCCAGCTTGCCATGAACTTTTAAAAAGTGTTTTTAAACCTATTTATTCTTAGCATAAGGAAGCTGTCATGTTTAACGACCACACATGTGTAGTCGTGAAACAGTTGATAAACAGATAAAAATCTGATGACGCGCAAGTATCAATTTTTTCAACTTTGATCCCTTAACAGCACATTTTTCCGGATGAAAACCGATTAAAAAGTTTTTCACATGTTTGAATACCCAATATACTAAATTTCAAGTCTGTAGCTCAAAAATTCATTGAGTATATAGATCGAGAAGTATCTGCTTACACACACACACACACACACACACACACACACACACACACACACACACACACACACACACACACACACACACACACACACACACACATTCTCACTTATCTATCTATCTATACATATATATATTAGTAATGGGACGATTCCATTATTTTTCCTGAGTCCCATACAATTACCGATTCCATACTAAATTCCCGATTCCAATACAATTACCAATTCTGATTCTTTATTAATCTCTAAATATTTAAATATAAAATTGGTATTTTGTCCCGATTACTATAAAAACACATCTTAAATGTGTACATATTTTCTTAAACATAAAAATACTCTTTTGAGGGGGGGGATCAATAGATTTTAGTTTTACTGGAAGTTTAAAATCAATAAATATAAATATTTATTATTTTATTATTACTATTACTACTACCAGCAATTAAAATTTTTCTTAAACCAAAATCAAATTAGAAAAGACAGTTAAAGGAATCGTTTTGGTATTGGAAAATAGGCACACATTTTTCTGATTCCGATACCGATTCCAATATCGCAGAAAGTTACAATTTTTTTAATTCTCAATTTTGATTCCAAATACTCGTCCTAACACTAATATATATATATATATATATATATATATATATATATATATATATATATATATGTATATGTATATATATATATATATATATATATATATATATATATATATATATATATATATATATATATATATATAATGAAATCAAAGGCGATGCAGTGTTTACCTGATATAAGCAATGGTAAACTGTAATCTAATATAAATACCAGTATTTATATATAGATATTTTAATCCCAACCAAATAAAAAAGCTTAATACACACAAAATAGAGAGTAGAGCTTTTACTTAGCACTGCGAAGATTATACGTAAGCATATGTCCAAATTATTGTTTTCAAATATTAAAATTTTTAAAGATATATATATATATATATATATATATATATATATATATATATATATTTAGTGGAAATGGTAATTAATAAAAACTGAAGAAAGTGCTCAATACTGTTGTAGAGCAAATATACGTTTTATTTTTTATTACCGTATCTTTCTGTTAAGTTACATTATTGTTTCAGCTACCCGGCCGTTTTTTTGGCCGTCTGTAGCTTCCTCATGAAATTCATCCCATAATAACGAACATTTCTGTAAAAGTCTGAGGAAGCAACAGACGGCTCAAAAAAACGACCGGGTAGCTGAAACAATAATGTAACTTAATAGAAAGATACGGTAATAAAAATAAAATATATATATATATATATATATATATATATATATATATATATATATATATATATATATATATATATATATACTTGTTTATTGTTATATAAACATGCTCACATCCCGCTGCTACAAATAGCCACTTGTTTCAATCAAACAATAGATATCATCAGGCAGCGACTTGACTATTCAAAAGTTAAATGAATAATCATTATTATTATTATTATTATTATTATTATTATTATTATTATTATTATTAATCATTATATTATTCATTTAACTTTTGAATAGTCAAGTCGCTGCCTGATGATATCTGTTGTTTGATTGAAACAAGTGGCTATTTGTAGCAGCGGGATGTGAGCATGTTTATATAACAATAAACAAGTATTTTTAGTTCTTTTTATTGAGCACTATCTAACAACCTCGTTGAATTCATTAGTCCATTACTTTTGAATATAAAAAACCCCGAGTATATATATATATATATATACATAGTAATTAGCGAAAATAAAATGTTTGGCTAAAAGACATCAGAGAGTACCAATAGAGTTTAACTATTATATATATATATATATATATATATATATATATATATACTAGCAAAAGTCGTTCAAAAACAGCCTACAGAAAATGGACTCTGATTTATGAAAGTATGATAGGTTATGAAAAAGGGTTGTAAATTTTGTTTGAATTTGGGGATATCAAAACCAAAGTAAAATATGATGAAAGTAAAAATAAAATAGATAAACCCCATAATTTATTATACCATACCTGTTCACACTGAAACACTTATCACAATATTCTGTGGATCTATATTAAAAAACCTTGTTAAACTTTGTGATATATGTCCATTCCATGAAGGTTAGGCGCGAACGAACACCCCATAATTTTATTATACTTATATTTCTTCAAACTGAAACATAATTATCAAAGTATACTTACGCAGATAGATATGAAAAGTCTTTATTAAAGTTTGTGCCTATTTTCATTCTATCGAGGCCAGGCACGAACGCAGATCCCACTATTTTATTATACTATCCCTATTTATGTTAAAACATGCTTATCAAAGTATTCTTATGTACATCTATATCAAAAACACTTGTAAACGATTTTTTTAAATTTTTAAATTTTTTATTTCCATACTTTGTGGACCAGGCGCGAATGCAGACCCCACAATTTTAATGAACCACCATTCTGCCAGATCAAACATACCCATGCCTGTGTCTCGATACATCTTCTATCATTATATGTAATCAGTTTTTTAAAATAGTCAACCATATAGGAACCTATTCGTGACCACACACACACACACACACACACACACACACACACACACACACACATTCAGCTTTTTATATATATATATATATATATATATATATATATATATATATATATATATATATATAAGATTATAATATTCATATAAAAGTGAGCAATTTTGTTATTTCTATAAAAATGCCACAAAATTTACAGTGGAAACCGAGGGGAAACATATATATATAATTATAAAACTCAAATGACCTTGTAACAGGTGTTGTAACCCAATATCCGGTTTACAACTTCCGATTGTACATGCGTACATAAACAAATAATCAACGCGGCAATAAAACATATTGTTTTACTGTGTATGTTTTCAGTGTCCCAATTGTTTTCTTTTGCGTTTAAATTATCCAAATAAACAATTGTTAATACTTTCTGCATTTTTTTACATCATTCATTTCCGTATTACGTTTAAGTTATTTTAACGCAATTTTCTTACAAATAAATCTACTTTAACCAGTTGAAACCATAAGAGCATTTTACAATGGCGATTTACCCACTACCTTCATATTTTTTTAATTTATTCTCTATTTTTTAATACAGCTTTCTTAAAAACATTCATAATTTTCTTATACACTACAAACATAAATAAATAACTCCGAAAATTTTTTTAATTTGCATTACAAATAAATAATCAATGCGACAATAAAACATATTGTTTTACTGTATACGTTTTCAGCATTCTAATTGCTTTTTTTTGCATTTAAATTAAAAGATATATCAAAATTTGAATTTAGCTTCAAGTATTATGGTATCTGTTCAGTGCACATTTATCTATAAGTATGGCAAACCACTTATAATTGAATGGCTGTAAGTTTTTTTTTGTTTTTTTTTCAAAAATAAACAATATATATATATATATATATATATATGTATATATATATATGTATATATATATATGTGTATATATATATATATATATATATATATATATATATATATATATATATATATATATATATATATATATATATCTTACGCTTTAGAAAGACACGACAATATGCCAGTTGGCAAAAAGACGCCGGACCATTATGACAAACAGACGTTAAGTATTTTTAAAATTCATCCTAAATGTTTTTCATGTTACTTTGTTTAAACTTGTTTTTCTTGTTTTATTTATGTATATGTATTTATTTGTCTCTACTTTCCTGTCTTATTCGACCCCCCCCCTTCGCGACTACTGATCTTCTTCCAACGTAGACCCCTACTACCAGGTCTCCTTCTCCAACATCAGGGGTCTACATTCCAACCTTCCAGAGGTTGAAACCCAATTACAGGAGATGAAACCGAACATATTATTTCTAAGCGAAACTGGAATAGGGCCGACCATTTCCCTAGATGAGTTCATAATTAACGGATACTCTAACTTAACAGCTAAATCTGGCCCCCAAGATCGCCATGGGCATGGAATATGTGCCTACATTAAAGATGGCTTCCCGTGCGGCAAGGATATCTCTAGAGAAGATCCTAATTTACCCTATATGTGCTTCCGGGTTGCACTTGCTAACACCACTGCATTTATATTTGCCCTCTATCGCCCCCACAACAGCGGAGTTACTATCTTTAAGAGCATATCTGAGAAAATAGACCACATACTGTCTGCACATCCCTCAGCTAACATCCACATCTGTGGTGACTTCAACGTCCATAACGTGGAATGGCTGACCCATTCAAATAAGACAGACGATGAGGGGAGGTTTTGTCATGATTTTGCCATTGCTTATGACCTCACTCAGATTGTTCACGAACCCACCCGTGTGCCCGATACACCCGGTCAATATGCAAGCCTCCTAGACCTTTTTCTCTCAACTTCCCCTGAGCTATGTTCATGTTCCGTTCATTCTCCTCTTGGATCCTCCGACCACTTCGTCGTATCAGTTAAGATAAAAACAAAATGTAATAAGTCCCCAGACGTACCCCTCCACCGTACTGTATACCGATACCCTATGGCTGACTGGGATAGCTTCCGTACATTCATGTCTTATTTACCTCTGCACTCCATGTTTAAAAAGGAAGTGTCCTCTATAGTATCAGATCTGACCGAATGGTTAATTATAGGCATAGACCAATTCATACCATTTAAAAAATTCCAACAAAAACCTAACAGCCAGCCATGGTTCTCCCCAGAATGTGCTGCTGCTATCGCACACAGAAATCACTTTTTCCATAGCTACCAACATAATAGATGCACTGAGACTAAAGCTGCTTTCAGGACTGCCAGCAACCACTGTAAAAGAGTAATAAAAAATGCAAGAGAGCTGTCTTAAATCTGTTAAATCCAAGGTAGCTGATCAGCGGCTTGGTTCCCACCAGTTTTGGCAAATAACAAATAGGATCCTGAACAGAAGTGTGCGTTCTATCCCAACCATTATCAATGGATCAGAGGTCATCTCGTCAGCATCAGACAAGGCCAAACTATTTGCAAAGAACTTTGCAGCTAATTCTACCCTATGCGACGAAGGCCATCAACTCCCCATATTTCCTCCTATAACACAGAACACGCTAGGTAACATACAAATATCTGTGCATGAGGTCGCCAAGCTAATCAAGAACCTTGATTCCAGTAAAGCAACTGGCCCTGACGGCATCCCAATTATAGTGTTAAAAAAGCTTCAACCAGAACTTGCTCCCATACTTACGAAACTGTTTAAGCGCTACCTTAAGGAGAAGTGCTTTCCAACTCCCTGGAAGACCTCATCAGTTTGCCCCGTATTTAAGAATTCAGGTGATAAGTCATCTCCCTCTCAGTACAGACCAATAAGTCTGCTGTGTGTTATGAGTAAGTTGCTGGAATCCATATTAAATAGAGAAATAGTCAACCACCTCAGCAGAAACAACCTTCTTAGTGACACACAATATGGTTTCCGCTCTGCAAGATCTACCACAGATTTGCTGACGGTTATATCTCACAGTATTAGTGAATCTCTTGACAAAGGCTTCCTTTCTAGGGCAATTGCTCTTTACATATCAAAGGCCTTCGACAAGGTATGACAGAAGGGTCTACTTCACAAGATTTCTAGCTACGGTATAACTGGAAATGTTTTCTCAATCATTAAATCATTTCTCTCCGATAGGCTCATAAGAGTAGTGGTCGATGGACAAAGATCAGAGGCCTGCAATATTAATGCTGGAATCCCTCAGGGGTCAATCCTGGGCCCAACTCTCTTCCTGATCTACATCAATGATCTCCCTAAACACATACTTAAATAATTCGCTGACATCTATGCTGATGACACAACCATCTACGGCAACACATCAAAGGCTGTTAATGACAAAGTTCTCTCTGATTCTCTCTCCTCTGATCTCGAGCACGTGGTTCAGTGGGGGAAGACGTGGCTGGTTACCTTTAATGCATCTAAGACCAAACTCTTATCCTTACATCATCAACGCTCTGATCCCCATCTGGCATCAATTGGGATGGATGGCTCTCGTCTGGGAGAGGCCCCGTGTTTTGACAAGCTTCTGGGTTTGACCTTTACTCCTGATCTGAAATGGAACACGTACATCAAGTCTGTTGCCAAGATCGCTGGAAAGATGGTGGGATCCTTCTACCGCTCCAGAAGATATCTCACTACTGATGCAATTCTCTATCTATATAAAAGCCAAGTACATCCAAGGATGGAATACTGTTGCCATATCTGGGCAGGAGCTGCTAAAAACAGCCTATCCTGCCTTGACAGAGTACAAAATAGACTTCGTGGCTTAGTGGAGGATGCCCTTTTCTCTACCCTGCAACCTCTCTCCCACAGAAGAGACGTTGCGAGCCTATCCTTGTTTTATCGTTATTTCCATGGCAGGTGCTCGTCTGAACTCCAATCTCTGGTCCCCCCTCGCCAATCTTTCATGAAAAATACCCGTCTAGCTGAATCCACTGTGAAAAATTTCCCCCACTCTTTGTCTATGCCTAAATCAAAACGTGGATACCATGAACAAAGCTTCTTTCTTAGAACTGCACGCCTGTGGAACTCTATTCCGTCTGCCTGCTTCCCACCTGACTACAACTTGGATGTGTTCAAGTTCAACGTTAACAAATTCCTAATGAACCGCCCCCTTAAGTAAACACTTCATCAAATCTCCACACTAAAGTAATGTACTTGCAATAACCCTTATCCCTGAGTGGCTTCCAGGCCTTGATAAATGGTGACCACTGTGTAAAAAAAAAGTATATATATATATATATATATATATATATATATATATATATGTATATATATATATATATATATATATATATATATATATATATATATATATATCTTTAAAAATTTAAATATTTGAAAACAATAATTTGGACATATGCTTATGTATAATCTTCGCAGTGGTAAGTAAAAATGGCACAAGTGAATAAGAAAAAAAAAAAAAATGGTGCAAAACAAAAACAGTTCCGTAATGGAAGATTGGAACCCTTTGAACGGGTGTAGGTTCCCCATCCTCCACATTTTAATAGAGGCAGTATTTTCAAATAAATATTTTTAGTTTTTATTATGTTATTTTCAAGCACATAAAATCGATTTAAGTGCCACTTCCTCCCCCATATTTTCAAATGGATATTTTAAATTGAGTATTTTCACACTCGGTAAAAATCGTAAATAAAAAAACAACAAATGACTGAATAAAACACAACAGAATTTAACCATCTACTGATCTGTATACTTTAAGTGTGCTGAAACAGGTTTGAATTGTTTTCCATTTAAAAATGTTACTTCATTCAAAGCTCAAGCTTTTGCACAAAGAAAAGAAATAAATAAATGGCTGTTTGCCATTTAACTGTTGAGGCTTGATTCCTAACAATAATATAAAATAAAGTGATATATTCCTTGCAAGTTGTAAAATAAAATTAAAAAAAAAAACACTTATCCTGCTAAGTCTGAGTGAAAAGCCTCCACTAAGTCTGAGTGAAACGCCTCCCTAACTTAGGGTTAGTGTTAGGGTAAATTATTATGGTGAAACTACACTATAATAGCGAAATTTGAAATATTTAATATTGAATTTCAAGGCAAATCGATGATCTCTACTTAATTGCCATGTTACAGTAATGAATATATCAAAAAATTACAAAAAACGGTAAGGTAAAAAGGAATTTAATAAAGAAAATAATTTTTGATGACAATTAGCGAAAATAAAATGTTTGGCTAAAAGACATCAGACAGTACCAATATGGTTTAACTATTATTGCCAATTTTAAAAATAAATAAATTGCACGTTTTGCCTTGCTTTTAGCATAACTGAGTTACTTCCATTGTTATTGTTTCACATCTTCCCAAAGAAATATGTTTTTTTTTACAGTAAAAATCAAAATCTTGTGTTTTTATTAAGTTATACAGCAATATTTAAGTATTTCTGACATGCCTATTTAGTAGATATTGATGTGATTCGCCAGCCAACCACCACTGTGTTTGTAAACAAAAACACGCTGTCAGCTGAAACTTGACACTCTCAGAAATATCCTATGACCATGTGTGCTAAAAACAGCAGTAGCCATTTTCAAACAACAAGGAGAAAACACAAACAACTTCATCTTTCATAAACTAAACAAAAACAAAGAGCTATTATTTCGAACCTAGATTAAAATAAATACAGTAAATAAACGCCAAAGAAACTTTTAACTATAAGTAATATGGTGTGAAATTAATTATAGTCATTCTTTCTTTAGTCGTGCCATCATTGGCCATGGAGCCCATCCAATGCATGGTTTTCCGTAAAACTAGAAACTTCCACAGTAAATTTTCAGTTCAGCTTGGGATCTAAGAGCACCCCCATCTTGATTTTACTCATCAAGTTGGCAAACCCAGTCCAGGAGCAGAAACGGCAGTACCTAAACAGCCATTTTCAGGGCTACTCAACAAACAAATTATGCAAGTCACCAACTACCTGTGTGAGATACGCATTTACTCTCTACTGCTTGATGCCTTTTGGTGACTCTCACTCATAGCCTGCCATTCCAGCTCATTCTTACAGCTTCCAGTGACTCCAGCTTACTACTACAGCAACTCCAGCTCACTCCTGTGGCTTCCAGCTTACTCCTACAGCTTCCAGAGACTCCAGCTTACTTTTGTAGCATCTTCAGCTCAATCCTGCTGTTTCCAGCAACTCTAGCTATCTCCTGCAGTGACTCCAGCTCATTCCTGCAGCTTCCAGCAACTCGAGCTTACTCCTGCAGTGATTCCAGCTTACTCCTGCGGTTCTGGCACTTCCAGACACCAGTTCATACAGCCCACTAATGTCCGGCTACCTGCTCCAATGCCTACTGACGTTCAGCTACCTGGTCCAGTTCCCACTGACGCCCAGCTATCCTTTCAGTTCCCACTGACATCCAGCTACCCATACCAGTGCTTACTGATATTTAGTTACACGTACCAGTGCCCACTAATGACTAACTATCTGTATCAGTGTCTACTGACATCCAACTACCTGCTCCAGTGTCCATTGACGTCTGACTACTCTTTCTAGTACTCACTGACGTCCAGCTACCTGCTCCATATTCCACTGACATTCGGCTACCAGTTCCTACCTCAATTTTTCGTTTCAACTGATCCTGAATCTAGCTATATATTTTACCTTTTTCTTGGTAAGCAATAATATGCGATATCCGATTGTCAAACCGAGCATGTGTTTGTCATCTTTGTTTGCTATTGCTGTTATCTTTTTGCCTTGTGTCTACCTAATTAGTTGTATGGTCGGTTGGCAACTTTATAATTCCTGCCTTTCTGCAACAAGTGGTCACTCTGATACAATTCTTAGACACAGATAAGTGGCTAGCAAAGAATGATATTTCACCCAGATTTTACCAACCAATCCATCGAACATTCAAACAAACACAGCTCCAAAACAAACTCGGCCCAAAATCAATACTGAATGATTGACTTCATACTTGGCATAAAAAGTCAAGCTCAACAAAAATCAACAACACTCTTCAAGGCCTACCAACTCTCTTCGACCACGCAGACACAACAGCCAAACTTTCACAGACATTCATCAAGCACCACAAAAATCAACGGATGTTCACTAACAACCATGATGGAAGAAGTTGCATCATTTCAAGCCGAGTTAAGGTGCAAAATACTCAGTAAAAAACTCAATATCTGGACGTTCAATGATTCAATCAACAGACAAGAGACCCAATCATATCGAACGACACATTCCAACATCAGTACAGACTCACTTGTATTTGATCCTGCAGACTCACTTGTAAACCTCGTACAACGGACTTTGACTATAGTGTACCAACAGTGTTGGCAATTCATTCCTCAATATGGACGACACAATCTACAAGTGTAGATTCGCACTCATCTCTTGGATTCTGTAGGTGCACATGCAGATTAAGAATTCAAACCTGCTTATGCTCACTCATCATTTGCAACCAACCATGCTGAAACAGGAACATCAAGAATCTTCTCATCAACCATGCAGACTTATCAATTGGACATTCCTTGCATATACATTTGCATGCATCAGCATGAACCCTTGATATGACTTGATATGTCTGCCACATTTGTTCCTTTGGTAATTGATAACAATCAATTATTCAAGGAGTGGGCCTTGTCATGGTTTGCCAGCTAACCACTCCTGTGCTTGTAAACAAAAACATGCTGTCAACTGAAACTTGATACTCCTGGAAATACGTTACGACTACATGTGCTAAAAATAACAATGACCATTTAAAAACAATGAAAAAAAAGACACAAGCAACTTTATCTTTCATAAACTAAACAAAAACAAAGGGTTATTATTTCGAACCTAGATTAAAATAAATACAATTAATAAACACAAAAGAAACTTTTAACTGTAAGTAATATGGTGTGAAATTAATTATAGTCATTTTTTGCTTAATGGCACCCTCACTGGTCATGGAGACAATCTCATGCACGGTTCTCCATAAAGCTAACAACTTTCACAGCAAATTTTCAGTTCAGCTTGGGATCTAGGAGTGTTCCCATCTTGACTTGATTCTCATCAAGTCGGTAAACCCTGTCATCCAGGAGTACCCAGACAGCCATTTTCAGGGCTACTCAACAAACAAATTATGCAAGTCACCAACTACCTGTGTGAGATACACATTTACTCTCTACTGCTGCCTATCTCCTTGTTACTCCTCCTCATAGTCTGCCACTTAAGCTCATTTATACAGTTTCCAGCAACTCCATCTTACTCCTGCAACAACTCCAGCTTACGCCTGCAGCTTCCAGCTCACTCATACAACTTCCAGTGACTCCAGCAGTGTCTCTAGCTCACTCCTGCAGCTTCCAGAGACTCCAATTTACTCTTGCAGTGACTCCAGCCTACTCCTGCAGCGACTCCAGCTCACTCCTACAGCTTCCAGCATATCAAGCTTACTCCTGCAGCTCTGGTGCGTCCTGGCGTCTGGTTACCTGCTCCAGCACTCACTGACGCCTGGCTACTTGTACCAAGGCCCACTGACGTCCAGCTATTCTTTTCAGTGCCCATTGACGTCCAGCTACCCATACCACTGCCCACTGACGTCCAGTTACCCATACTAGTGCCCACTGACGTATAGCTACCCGTACCAGTGTCTAATTACATCCAGCTAACTGCTCCAGTGCACACTGATGTCTGACTACCCATTCCAGTGCCCACTGACGTGTATCAGTGCTCACTTACATCCAGCTACCTGTTCCAGATCACACTGACACCCATTCCTGCTTCATCTGATCGTGAATCCATTGCTGTATATTTTACCATTTATTTTTTTGGTAAACAATAAGAAGCGATACCTGATTGTCTTGAACTGAACATCTGTGTTTGTCACTCTTCTTTGCTATTGCTGTTATTTTTTTTTTGTTTTGTGGCTACCTCATTAATTGTATGGTCTATTGGCACCTTTACACCTCTCGCCCCTCTGCAACAATATCATTGCTTTTAGTTGAAATTGACTCAAAATGTCAGTAGATACTATTGTTGTGATTTTTAAATCGATTTTATTTTTTGTTTTCCAAATGTTAATATTATAGTGTAATTGCACCATTCTTATTTCTTTTTACAACCTTCTAAGAATGGAGCCTTGCCTAAGTTAAATGACAAACAGCCGACCCCCCCCCCCGTGTATCATAAAGACAGATAAGAAAATGAAATAAAAACTTAAAAACAGTTTCAGCACATTAAAAGTATACACATTGGTTGATAGTCAAATTCTACTACGTTTGATGAAAGGCATTTGGTATTTTTTGTTTTTTGTTGTTGTTTTTACAATTTCTCAACTGTTAACTATTCTGCACTTTTACCATTTACTCTGTTGTTTGTTTCACAACAATTGTTTTCAAGTAAATGAAATCGATTTTTGTAAACTAGCAGAAGAGGCACTAGACCTTCTTCCCTATAGTTTTAAATAGGTTGTTATTGCCCATTAAAGTTGCTTTGTTGTTGTTGCTGTGTTTTGTATTTATTTATTTACTTTAAATGCAGCATTGTATTCTATCATGCAATCGGTGCTAATAGCGGGGAGGGGACAAAGTTGGTTCATGTGTACGTGCAGTACCCCTCCTATACTTTTTTTAGTTTCATATTAAAAAAAAAAAAAAATTAAGCAGATTATTTAGTCATTTTTAAGCAGTTTTTTTTTTGAATTTCACTTGAAATTTGCCTTATTCCGATTATTTTATATAAATTCTTATGGTTATCTTCAAGTTTTGTTGCCCAACATTTACAAAGTTCTTGTCTGGACAATTATTTTATTTTAAATACGTCACGAAAATAATCAGAAAAGGGAAATTCCAAGCAAAATTTCAAAAAGGGTCAAACTGCTTTAAAAAAAAAAGGCTAAATTCGTGTGATTTAACTTGAAAACGCAGAGTAGTTCTAAAATGGCTGATCGATTTAGTAGAACGTTGCATTCGAAACTGAGCACCCCTACAAATAGTTAAATGTTGACTTTTTCATGGTTTTCTTTTTGATGATCTGGTAGATTAGTGTCCATTTTATAATAATCAGCTGAAAAAAAAAAAGAAAAAAAAAAGACAAAACTAAAAAAAAAATGGAGTGAGTGAGTGGGTGTTTAGATCATCATATGAACCAATCTCTCTCTGCTATTAGGACCATAAAATTTAGTAATTTTTCAAGTAATGCTAATAATTGCTGTAAAGACACGTCTCTGCATAGAAAAAAAAAAACAAAGAAAAAAACGTAATTATTGTAGATTAACACCTTCAGCTAAATCACCCCTCTCTACTTTCCAAAGAGATTCTAATTTTTTGGCAATAACGTATGAACACTCGGAAAAACTGAGAAATAAAAAGCAAAAAAAAAAGAATGTAGAAAAAAAAATTTATAATGTACATTGGAGAATCAGTTTTGCACATATATTTAATGTAAAATTATCCCCTATTCCCAGGCCATTCTTACGTTTTAAGGTAATTACATGTGGTTTTACAAATTTACCAGTCAGACTTTATAGTTAGTGGTGAGTTAAATTGCTTTAAAAAGTTAGAATCGCTCAGAACCTTTTTTTTTTTTTTACATAGGCATCACCACTTATCAAGACCCAGAGACCCCTCGAGGATAAGGGTTAAGAGTGTACAGTAGTCAATTGGACAATATAGTAATCGTTAGTAATGGAAATTCTATAAATTTGTTAACTTAAGTGGAACGGCTCATCAAGAACTTGTTTACATTGGACTTGAAGACGCTAAATCTATATGCAAAACTGATCCCCAATTTGAAATTCTAAAATAATTGTGCTTTTTCTCCAGACTGTTTACTCTGATTGTATAAAAAATAGAATTTCATTTTTTTTTTAAAGAAGGTAGCTGCAATGTAGCTATAATTATTTAGTGTTATGATTATCTACCTTATTCTATGACTTTATAGACTCTTCCAAACATTATGCAAACATTAAAAAAACGACCCTGGTGTCTAACTCTACCCTCGTTGGGAGGCAAAGTAAATAGAAGAAAAGAAACAAATATCAGAAGAAAATGAAAACAACAAAAAAAGCTTAGAAGAAAAATTTCAAGAAAAACAATTGGAGTAAATTTGAAAAAAAAAAACGTTTCTTCATACCCAACAAGAACAGAAAAATTTATGTGATGGAGATGAAAGTACATTTTCGCAAAAAAAGCTATTTTGAGCAATGATCTTGAAAACAAAATTCCAGTTTTTCATTTTAAATTGCTAGAGGTTAGCTCTAATAATTTTAAATGTCTGATATTCGCACACAGTTTTTAGTATCAAATCCAGACAAAGGTTCTTAATAAATTAGAGAATGACACTGATTTAATACGTCAATATATTGTAGAAAAATTGTGCTGTGTTGTACTGAAGTGGCACTCATCCCACATGGGTTGAACCGGCTTTCTCTGGTGGGGGAAATTTCATGGAAGTATGAAATTCACAAACAGTCCATAGTTGCCTGTATACTCCGTCAGGGAAGATGACATTAGGTTTTTGCAGCTCTTGCAAGGAGGTGTTGATGTCCTCCTACATACAGTGTCTGCTATTCCTAAATAGTCATCCATCTGGTACTGACCAGATGCAACGTTGCTTAACTTTGGTAATCCAATGAGAACTGATAAGCAGAATTTCACATATTAGAAAAATATGTAACAAAAAGAAAATTAATTTATCAGCTAAATTTGATTAAACTACAAAAATAATAATTTCCTTCCTAAACCATCTTTTCGTTGTGGATGGTACAAAGATTGCCCACATAAAATGAAAAAGTGTTTAAATTACAGATACATCAGACACTAAAGTACAGACTGCAAAATTAAAAATGATATTGAAAAGGCTTTATTAATATTACTAAAATTGACGAAGCTGAAAATATTACAAATCTAGTGCAGGCAAAAAGATACATAATAATTCTATAGATCTGTATTTGTGCAGATTTTTCCACGAGATTCAACCGTGCACTAAAGAATTACTATAACTTTATTCCAAAGATACATAATTAATTAGTTATTTAAAAGAAAAAAAAAATGGTCTGAATGATAGAATGCCAGGAGGCATTTGAAAAAATAAAAAATATATACATATCAGAATTATTTTCGATGCACTACAATCAAGATCTCAAAACAGTACAGCTAGCACCAATAGCCATAATAAGCCTGAATATTATATAAAATGGAAGATGTATCACTGAAACCTATTGCCCATGCATCTTGTACATTACTACCTGCAAAAAAAATTTACTTCAAAATTGAAAAGAAATATTGGGTATTATTTTTGTAATCACCAGATTTCATTTGTTCATGGAAGACATTTTATGTTTCAAAATGACTATCAGCTACAGATGATGATTTATAAATGCAAGCAAGGGATTACCAATGCATACTGCAAAAATTTATAAAATGGAGTTGCTTATGAAAAATTATTTATGCTAATGGATTATTTAGACATCCCAAAATATGCTGAATCCCTTGAAAAGATAATAATTACCTCCATAGAAACTAAAGTAAAAATACATTGTGCAATACTTTTAGAGAGCTTCCAGTAGCACTGAAAGAAATAAAAGAAAAGCTGTTTGACGACAAAAATCTAAAAACATGAAATTAAAAAATAAAATAAAAAACACCTACGAATATCAGAAGGGTATTCAATCCTTAAAATTATAGTGGAATATAGAAAGGCATGTTGCTTTTGTAAGTCTTGTGAGCAACTTTTCTCCTGGGAAATAGCGTTTCTTAGGCAATTTTGTTTGTGTTGGCAACAGTTTTTTTTACTCATGTTGCCCCCTTATAAAGCATATCACCACTTTGATGTAAGGGGTTACTATTTGGGGCCTTGTCAAGGAGAGATTAACAAGATATTTGTTTATGTTACATTTAAACTCCTGCATATCACTTCAGCCAGGAAAGCAGGCAGCAGGAAGGGAATTCCAAAGTCTAGCTGTCTGAGGGAAGAAACTATTAGAATGGAAAGCTTTCTGGCATTTAGGGACAACAACAGTGAAGAGTGAGATCTTATTGCTAAGCGGATTTGTCGAGGATATGTACATTGAGGGGGTACAAGCGAAACAAGTTCATCAGAACACATTCCATTTAATTATTTGTAAAACAGTTTTTCAAATACAGATCTCATTTTTCGCTGGAACATATTCTCTGCTGGAGATACTACCTGTTCTGTCTTCAGACCGGGCTCTTTTTTAACAAGGGACACACGCTTTAAGAGCACCGGTGCCTCGTGCCTCGTTCTCATTCATCTCTGTGCTAGTTTTTTCTTATATAGTTTTCTTTCTTATTTCTTCCCTTCCTGATCTTTCTTTATCGAAAAAACTTAACCGTTTAGGCAAAAAAAAGGATTTAAAGTAAAGGAAAAGACTCCATGTCGCCATCCTTCGAGAACTCCGAGTTCCCACGCGATCTCGTCTTAGTCTCGTTTTGCGATTCTGTCCTTCCTCCTTTTTAACCGCGGAATTTGAAACAATACGCACGGACTTTACTCGACTCCATGAACTGAGCTTCCCCCGTTCTAAACCATGAGGTACGTTCAGAACATCCCATTATTCCTTTACCTGCTTATTCCTTCTATGAAGAACTTGAAACCCTATTTCTGTTTAACTAATCTAGTGTGTGACTTCTATATTCAATTGGAGAAATTCTAATTTATTCTTTCCTTCTTTGCTCGCACAGAACTTATATCTCCTCTCAGACTTCTATTCCTATTTTTATTTCGTGGGCGCTTGTGTAGTTTATGCGCTGTACTAGAATAGCAACCTTCGTAAAAAAAAGAAAAGACATTTTCTAACCGCTCCATACTTTCCCCTAACGATTTAATAAAAAAAAAGACATTTTCTAACCGCTCCATACTTTCACCTAATGATTTAATAAAAAAAAAGAAAAGACATTTTCTAACCGCTCCATACTTTCGCCTAACAATTTAATAAAAAAGAAAAAAGACACCTTCTAACGGCTGCACACTTTCACTTAACAATTTAATGGAGAAAAGACACTTTTCTAACTGTTACGGACTTTCACCTAACAGTTGATTGAAAAAGATAAGATATCCCAGAATCTGTTAATTTGGAAGCCTGTCCAAAACATAATTATTTTCATGTATTATTTCCCTTTGTTTAATTAAGTTTTCTCCTTTTAACTATTTGTTTTGTTTTTGTTTCAGATTTTTTTACCTAATTAATAAAGCGTTTTCAACGTAATAGTTGTTTTCGTTATGTTCATTTGAGTTTATCTGTCTGCCCAACACACGCTTTCTGAAGTTTGACTGCTAGATGGTATTGTAGGTACCTGAAAGCAAAATTCTGAGGAATAACTGCTGCGAGTTCCAGAACACTACCGATGGTGTATTAGGGTTAGGTGTGATCCTATAGATCTGTAGAAACTGTTGCAATGCTGTTTCTGTAGGTGCGACACATGTTTTTTGAGTGCTCGTTATAAAGTGTCAATGAAGTATTCTGCCTGTCCGTTTGTTTGCAGGGGAATTATTATATGTTTAATTTTGGAAAGTCTCACAGAACTCCTTGAAATCTGCGAACATATATTGAGCCCTGTTGTCACTTACTAAACAGTCAACAACTCCAAACCAGTGCAAAGGAAATCAATAACTACCTCTGCAGAGGGTCTTTTACTTCTGAGCACTGACCATTTTGTGTAGCTGTCCACCACAATTAGGTAACAATACCAATCCTCCAGCAACCCTGAAAAATTTATATGAAATCTAGAACAGGGTTGGTTTGTTTTTGGTTCATGGTTACTAGGGATTCCTTTGGCATCAAATCACAACCCTTGCACGAGTCATCCATGTTTTATCTATCTTCCGCCAGTATACATAACTATGCATGAGACTTTTCATTCTGTTTGGTCTTGGGCGATTCATATGAAAATCTTTCATTATCCTTTTTATAATGCTTGTAGCAACTGACACTTGCTACAAACACCCAGGAGCTACTTCTTGTGACTTGAGATTTGAAACCCATTTTGTCCCTGGCTTGTCCAATCACAAGCCAGCTCTCTATCACATGACAGAGTATATAAAAGCTGAAATCTGGAACTCTCAACCTTTTTTGATCCTGACCCTGCCTGGAAGCAGACTTCGCCTGGGGCTTTGTCCCCAGGCAGAACGTGAGTACAACAAGCTAGTTATGACCCTCTTCTAACTACCCACACAAACTTTATTTATCATTCTACATGAGCTACTCTCGTCGATACAACTCACACTCATCCACGACAACACGCAAACACACTGAAGACTTTGCCCTTTCTTTCTCCTGTAATTGGCTTCCTTTGCCCCAGCGACTACTAGCTATAAACATGTGTGGACTGAGCTGTTCTCTCCTCATCTCTATATTTTGGTGAACCCGACGTGATATAAACATGCAACCTCATTCCATTTCGTTGTCTCATTTGCTTTTGGTATGACGACCCCTTTGCTGTATAGTAGGATGCCATCACTAGGGCTATGAGAAGAGAATATTCTTTACCATTGTTTTGACTCTCGAGTATATATCCGATACAGTTAAAAACAAGGTAACCACATCTTGAGAACCACAGCACTCTATCTAAAAACATATAAGATAATAACTGATATATACTCGAGAGTCAAAATAATGAAAAGAATATGATTTCATAGCCCTAGTTATAACACAGAAAAACTGTCCTGTAATTTTTCTGTTTTGTTAGCACTAATAAATCTGCTTTTTGCACTTCACATTTCATTCTCAGAATTTACCTTGGAAGTTCATTCCACATGTTCGATCTGTTTGAAGGATAGGTACTCTAACTGGAAATTGTACTTCAACAGACTATGCACTGCCTCAGCAGTCTAATCATAGACGGGTAGACATTTTTTTTAACCCAAAGATGGTCAATAGAGTTTTATGGTCGGCCTGTAGTATGAATAAATTGTCCTTGTAGATATTGTAACTATGACGATAATAGCAAGGGTTTCTTTTATCGATTTGTGAATAGTGCTTTTCTGCTGGGAGCAATCGGGTTTTACTTCTGTTTAGCATTCTATGTGTTATATTATGAATAAGCGTATGGTGGCGAGAAGGAACCAGACAAACAATATGTATTTAAATTTTAAATGATTGATTTTTCAATCGTTTATTTATAAAATTAAACTTAATGAGAAAGTAAAATTAACAAAGTGTTCAAAGTTCGTAAGGATGTGAGAATGTTCAGGAAAGAAGAGTTTCATCGTAAGGTTAATGTTTGTGGTTCTTAGGAGAAAAAAGTAGAGCGCTAATATGAAATTGTGATGAAATAAGAAGTGAAAATGTTAGTTCTTGCTGTTGGTGTTTCCACGTGGAGAAATTGAGGGATGATGTGCGTGGAAGTGGGTTTAACATCAGGGGAGGGGAAATCCGACGGGAGCCGATGATTATCCGAGGCTGTGGATGTGCTGTGACTCTGGGTGGCTAACTTTTTGTCGCGACAGCTACTGTTTTTATAGTGGTGTTGCGGACGTAATTGAAGACAAAGGGCAAATTGATAATTAGCTAATATTTTGCTATTTTAATTGTGTTTGTTTATTGTGTCTACTCAGCAGCCCACGACACTCTCTTCCAGTATCTACTGATGTCCTATTCAGAATCCAACTGACACCCTCTTCCAGTATCCAATGATGTCCTACTAAGTAGCAAACTGACACTCTCTTCCAGTATCCACTTATATCCTTCTAAGGAGAGAAATGACACTCTCTCCCAATATCCAGTGATGTCCTGCTGCGCAGCCCACTGAAACTTTGTTCCAGTATCCACTGATATCTTATTCAGCAGCAAACCGACAGCCTCTTCCCGTATCAACTGATGTCCTACTAAGCAGCCAACTGATACACTCTTCCAGTATCAACAGATATCCTGCACAGCAGCCAACTGCAACTCTCTTCCAGCATCCACTGATGTCCTACTCCGCAGCCAACTGAAACTCTCTTCCAGTATCCACTGATGTCCTATTAAGCAGCAAACTGACCCTTCTTCCAGTCTCCAATGATGTCCTACTAAGCAGCCAAATAACAGTCTCTTCCAGTATCCACTGATGTCCTGCTCAGCAGCCAACTGACACTCTCTACCAGTATAAACTGATGTCCTACTAAGTAGCCAACTGACACTCTGTTCAAGTGTCCACTGATGTACTGTGCAGCAGACCAATGACACTCACTTCTAGTATCCACTAAAGTCCTGCTCAGCAGTAATCTGACACTCTCGTCCGGTATCCACTGATGTCCTACTAAGCAGCCAACTGACACTCTCTTCTAGTATCCACTGATGTCCAGCTTAGCAGCTAACTGACACTCTCTTCGAGTATCCACAGATAACCTGCTCAGCAGCCCATATACACTCTCTTGCAGTATCCATTGATGTCCTACTAAGCAGGCAATTGACAATCTCTTCCAGTAGCCACTGATGTCCTGCTCAGCAGCGCATTAAGACTCTCTTCCATTATACACTGATGTCATACTAAGCTGCAAACTGACACTCTCTTCCAATATCCACTGATATCTTGCTCAGCAGTAAACTGACACTCTCTCCGAATATCCACTGATGTCCTGCTCCACTGCCCACTGAAACTGACACTCTCTTCCAGTATCCACTAATGTCCTATGCAGCAGCCAACTTACACTATCTTCCAGTCTCCAATGATGTCCTACTAAGCAGCCAAATAACAGTCTCTTACAGTATTCACTGATGTCCTGCTCTGCAGCCAACTGACATTCTCTTCCAGTATCAACTGATGTCCTGCTCAGCAGCCAACTTACACTCTCTTCCAGTATCCACTGATGTCCAGCTTAGCAGCTAACTGACACTCTCTTCGAGTATCATCTGATGTCCTACTCAGCAACCACTGACACGCTCTTCCAGTATCCACAGATGTCCTGCTCAGCAGCTCCTATACACTCTCTTGCAGTATCCACTGAGGTCCTACTAAGCAGGCAATTGACAATCTCTTCCAGTAGCCACTGATGTCCTGCTCAGCAGCGAATTGAGACTCTCTTCCATTATACACTGATGTCATACTAAGCTGCCAACTGACACTCTCTTCCAATATCCACTGATGTCCTGCTGAGCAGCGAACTGACATTTTCTCCCAGTATCCACTTCAGCAGCCCACTGAGACTCTCTTCCAGTATCCACTCACGTCTTAGTTAGCAGCAAACTGACACACTCTTCCAGTATTCACTAATGTCCTGCTCACAGCCAACTGCCACTCTATTCCAATATCACATGATGTCCTGCTACACAGCCAACTGAAATTCTCTTCCAGTATAAACTGATGTCCTACTAAGTAGCCAACTGACACTCTCTTCCAGTATCCATTGATGTCCTGCTCAGCGGTAATGTGACACTCTCTTCCAGTACCAACTGATGTCAAGCTTAGCAGCTAACTGACACTCTCTCCCAGTATCGACTAATGTCCTACTCAGCAACCCACTGAAACTCTCTTTCAGTATCCACAAAAATCGTGCTCAGCAGCCCATAGACAACCTCTTGCAGTATCCACTGATGTCCTGCTCAGCAGTCAATCGACACTCTCTCCAAATATCCACTGATTTCCTGCTCCACTGCCCCCTGAAACTTTATTCCAGTATCAACGGATGTCCTACTCAGCAACCAACTGACAATCTCTTCCAGTATCTACTTTTATCCTGTTCAGCAGCCCACTGGGACTCTCTTCCAGTATCAACTGATGTCCTGCATAGAAGACAACTGACACTCTCTTCCAGTATCCAGTGATGCCGTAATAAGCAGCCAACTGACACTCTCTTCCAGTATACACTGATATCTTGCTCAGTAGCCAACTGACACTCTCGTCCAGTATACACTCATGTCTTAATCAGCAGCAAACTGACAGCCTCTTCCAGTATCCACTGATTTCTTACTAAGCCGCCAACTGCAACACTCTTCCAGTATCCACTGATGTCCTACTAAGCAGCCAACAGACACGCTCTTCCAGTATCCACTGATGTCCTACTAAGCAGCCAACTGACTCACTCTTCCAGTATCAACCGATGTCCTGCTAAGCAGCCCACTGACACTCTCTTCCAGTATCCACTGATGTCCTGCTCAGCAGCACACGACACTCTCTTCCAGCATCCACTCATGACTTACTAAGTAGCCAACTGACACTCTCTTCCAGTATCCATTGATGTCCTATTCAGCAGCCAACTGACAATCTCTTCCAGTATCAACCGATGTCCTGCTAAGCAGCCCACTGACACTCTCTTCCAGTATCCACTGATGTCCTGCTCAGCAGCACACGACACTCTCTTCCAGCATCCACTCATGACTTACTAAGCAGCCAAATGACACTCTCTTCCAGTATCCACTCATGTCCTACTAAGCAGCCAAATAACTGTCTCTTACAGTACCAACTGATGTGCTGCTCAGCAGCGCATTGAAACTCTTTTCCATTATACACTGATGTCATACTAAACTGTCAACGGACACTCTCTTCCAATATCCACTAATGTCCTGCTCAGCAGTCAACTGACACTGTCTCCAAATATCCACTGATGTCTGGCTTCACTTCTCACTGAAACTTTATTCCAGTATCAACTGATGTCCTACTTAGCAGCCAACTGACAATCTCCTCCAGTATCTACTGATGTCCTGCTATGCAGCCCATTGACACACTCTTCCAGCATCCACTGATGTCCTACTTGGCAGCCAATTGACATTGTCCCAGTATCCAATTATATCCTGTTCAGCAGCCCACTGAGACTCTCTTCCAGTATCCACTGATATCCTGCTCAGCAGCCAACTGACACTCTCTTCCAGTATACACTGATGTCCTGTTCAGCAGCCCACTGAGATTCTCTTCCAGTAACTACTTATGTCCTACTAAGTAGTAAACTGACACACTCTTCCAATATACAATGATGTCCTGTTAAGTAGCACACAACACTCTCTTCCATTATCCACTGATGTCCTACTAAGTAGCCAATTGACATTCTCTTCTTGTATCAACTGATGCCCTGCTAAGTAGCCAATTAACTCTCTCTTCCAGTATCAACTGATGCCCTACTAAGCTGCCAATTGACACTCTCTTCCAGTATCAACTGATGTCCTACTAAGCAGCCAACTGACACTCTCTTCCAGTATCAACTGATGTCCTACTAAGTAGCCAATTGACACTCTCTTCCAGTATCAACTGATGTCCTACTAAGCAGCCAATTGACTCTCTCTTCCAGTATCAACTGATGCCCTACTAAGCTGCCAATTGACACTCTCTTCCAGTATCAACTGATGTCCTACTAAGCAGCCAACTGACACTCTCTTCCAGTATCAACTGATGTCCTACTAAGCAGCCAAATGATACTCTCTTCCAGTAGCAACTGATGTCCTACTAAGTAGCCAATTGACCCTCTCTTCCAGTATCAACTGATGTCCTACTTGGCAGCCAATTGACATTGTCCCAGTATCCACTTATATCCTGTTCAGCAGCCCACTGAGACTCTTCCAGTATCCACTGATATCCTGCTCAGCAGCCAACTGAAACTCTCTTCCAGTATACAGTGATGTCCTGTTCAGCACCCCACTGAAATTCTCTTCCAGTAACTACTTATGTCCTACTAAGTAGTAAACTGACACACTCTTCCAGTATCCAATGATGTCATGTTAAGTAGCACACAACACTCTCTTCCATTATCCACTGATGTCCTACTAAGTAGCCAACTGACAATCTCTTCCAGTATCAACTGATGCCCTTCTAAGTAGCCAATTAACTCTCTCTTCCCGTATAAACTGATGCCCTACTAAGCTGCCAATTGACTCACTCTTCCAGTATCAACTGATGTCCTACTAAGCAGCCAACTGACACTCTCTTCCAGTATCAACTGATGTCCTACTAAGCAGCCAAATGATACTCTCTTACAGTACCAACTGATGTCCTACTAAGTAGCCAATTGACACTCTCTGCCAGTATCAACTGATGTCCTACTCAGCAGCCAATTGACACTCTATTCCAGTATTAACTGATGCCCTACTAAGTAGCCAATTGACTCTCTCTTCCAGTATTAACTGATGTCCTACTAAGCAGCAAATTGACTCTCTCTTCCAGTATCAACTGATGTCCGGCTAAGCAGCCAATTGACACTCTCTTCAAGTATCAACTGATATCCTACTAAGTAGCCAATTGACTCTGTCTTGCAGTATCAACTGATGTCCTTCTAAGCAGCAAACTGACACTCTCTTCCAGTATCAACTGATGTCCTACTAAGCAGCCAATTGACTGTCTCTTCCAGTGTCAACTGATGTCCTACTAAGCAGCCAACTGACACTCTCTTCCAGTATGAACTTATGTCCTACTAAGCAGCAAACTGACACTCTCTTCCAGTATCAACTGATGTCCTACTAAGTAGCCAATTGACTCTCTCTTCCAGTATCAACTGATGTCCTACTAAGCAGCCAATTGACTCTCTCTTCCAGTATCAACTGATGTCCTACTAAGCAGCGCATGGACTCTCTCTTCCAGTATAAACTGATGTCCTATTAAGCAGCCAAATGACACTCTCTTCCAGTACAAACTGATGCCCTAATTAGTAGCCAATTGACTCTCTCTCCCAGTATCAACTGATGTCTTGCTAAGCAGCAAATTGACTCTCTCTTCCAGTATCAACTGATGTCCTACGAAGCAGACAATTGACACTCTCTTCCATTATCAACTGATATTCTACTAAGCAGCCAACTGACAATCTCTTCCTGTATCAACTAATGTCCTACTAAGCAGCAAATTGACTCTCTCTTTCAGTATCAACTGATGTCCTACTAAGCAGCCAATGTACACTCTCTTCCAGTATCAACCGATGTCCTACTAAGCAACCAACTGAAACTTTCTTCCAGTATAAACTGATGTCCTACTAAGCAGCCCCATGATACTCTCTTCCAGTACGAACTGATGTCCTACTAAGTAGGCAACTGACACATTCTTCCAGTATCAACTGATATCCTGCGTAGCAGCAAACTGCAACTCTCTTCCAGTATCAACTGATGTCCTACTAAGCAGCCAACTGACACTCTCTTCCAGTATCAACTAATATCCTACTAAGCAGCCAAATGACACTCTCTTCCAGTACCAACTGATGTCCTACTAAGTAGCCAATTGACACTCTCTTCCAGTATCAACTGATGTCCTACTAAGCAGCCAATTGACACTCTCTTCCAGTATCAACTGATGTCCTACTAAGCAACCAACTGAAACTTTCTTCCAGTATAAACTGATGTCCTACTAAGCAGCCCCATGATACTCTCTTCCAGTACGAACTGATGTCCTACTAAGTAGGCAACTGACACATTCTTCCAGTATCAACTGATATCCTGCGTAGCAGCAAACTGCAACTCTCTTCCAGTATCAACTAATATCCTACTAAGCAGCCAAATGACACTCTCTTCCAGTACCAACTGATGTCCTACTAAGTAGCCAATTGACACTCTCTTCCAGTATCAACTGATGTCCTACTAAGCAGCCAATTGACCCACTCTTCCATTATCAACTGATACCCTACTAAGTAGCCAATTGACTCTCTCTTCAAGTATCAACTGATGTCCTACTAAGCAGCCAATTGACACTCTCTTCCAGTATCAACTGATGTCCTATTAAGTAGCCAATTGACTCTCTCTTCCAGTATCAACTGATGTCCTACTAAGCCGCCAACTGACACTCTCTTCCAGTATCAACTGATGTCCTACTAAGCAGCTAATTGACTCTCTCTTCCAGTATCAACTGATGTCCTACTAAGCAGCCAAATGACACTCTCTTCCAGTAGAAACTGATGCCCTAATTAGTAGCCCATTGACACTCTCTCCCAGTATCAACTGATGTCCTACTAAGTAGCTAATTAACTCTCTCTTCCAGTATCAACTGATGTCCTACTAAGTAGCCAACTGACACTCTCTTCCAGTACCAACTGATGTCCTGCTAAGTAGCCCATAGACTCTCTCTTCCAGTATCAACTGATGTCCTACTAAGTAGCCAATTGACACTCTCTTCCAGTATCAACTGATGTCCTACTAAGCAGCCAATTAACTCTCTCTTCTAGTATCAACTGATGCCCTGCTAAGAAGCAAATTGACTCTCTCTTCCAGTATCAACTGATGTCCTACTAAGCAGCGAATTGACTCTCTCTTCCAGTATCAACTGATGCCCTACTAAGCAGCCAATTGACACTCTCTTCCAGTATCAACTGATGTCCTACTAAGCAGCCAACTGACACTCTCTTCCAGTATCAACTGATGTCTTACTAAGCAGCCAAATGATACTCTTTTCCAGTACCAACTGATGTCCTACTAAGTAGCCAATTAACACTCTCTTCCAGTATCAACTGATGTCCTACTAAGCAGCCAATTGACTCTCTCTTCCAGTATCAACTGATGCCCTACTAATAGCCAATTGACTCTCTCTTCCAGTATCAACTGATGTCCTACTAAGCAGCCAATTGACTCTCTCTTCCAGTATCAACTGATGTCCTACTAAGAAGCCAAATGACACTCTGTTCCAGTATCAATTGATGTCCTACTAAGCAGCCAATTGACTCTCTCTTCCAGTTTCAACTGATGTCCTACTAAGCAGCTAATTGACTTTCTCTTCCAGTATCAACTGATGTCCTACTAAGCAGCCAATTGACACTCTCTTCCAGTACAAACTGATGCCCTAATTAGTAGCCAATTGACACTCTCTTCCAGTATGAACTGCTGTCCTACTAAGCAGCGAACTGACACTCTCTTCCAGTATCAACTGATGTCCTACTAAGTAGCCAATTGACACTTTCTTCCAGTATGAACCGATGTCGTACTAAGCAGCCAACTGATTCTCTCTTCCAGTATCAACTGATGTCCTACTAAGCAGCTAATTTAGTTTCTCTTCCAGTATCAACTGATGTCCTACTAAGCAGCAAATTGACACTCTCTTCCAGTAAAAACTGATGCCCTAATTATTAGCCAATTCACTCTCTCTCCCAGTATAAACTGATGTCCTACTAAGCAGCCAATTTACTCTCTCTTCCAGTATCAACTGATGTCCTACGAAGCAGCGAATTGACACTCTCTTCCAGTATAAACTGATATCCTACTAAGCAGCCAACTGACACTCTCTTCCAGTATCAACGGATGTCCTACTAAGCAGCCAAATGATACTCTCTTCCAGTAAGAACTGATGCCCTACTAAGTAGCCAACTGACACATTCTTCCAGTACCAACTGATATCCTGCGTAGCAGCAAACTGCAACTCTCTTCCAGTATCAACTGATGTCCTACTAAGCAGCCAACTGACACTCACTTCCAGTATCAACTGATGTCCTACTAAGCAGCGCATGGACTCTCTCTTCCAGTATAAACTGATGTCCTATTAAGCAGCCAAATGACACTATCTTCCAGTACAAACTGATGCCCTTATTAGTAGCCAATTGACTCTCTCTCCCAGTATCAACTGATGTCTTGCTAAGCAGCCAATTGACTCTCTCTTCCAGTATCAACTGATGTCCTACGAAGCAGACAATTGACACTCTCTTCCAGTATCAACTGATATTCTACTAAGCAGCAAACTGACAATCTCTTCCTGTATCGACTGATGTCCTACTAAGCAGCAAATTGACTCTCTCTTTCAGTATCAACTGATGTCCTACTAAGCAGCCACTGTACACTCTCTTCCAGTATAAACCGATGTCCTACTAAGCAGCCAACTGACACTCTCTTCCAGTATAAACTGATGTCCTACTACGCAGCCAAATGATACTCTCTTCCAGTACGAACTGATGTCCTACTAAGTAGCCAACTGACACATTCTTCCAGTATCAACTGATATCCTGCGTAGCAGCAAAAGACAACTCTCTTCCAGTATCAACTGATGTCCTACTAAGCAGCAAACTGACACTCTCTTCCAGTATCAACTAATATCCTACTAAGCAGCCAAATGACACTCTCTTCCAGTACCAACTGATGTCCTACTAAGTAGCCAATTGACACTCTCTTCCAGTATCAACTGATGTCCTACTAAGCAGCCAATTGACCCACTCTTCCATTATCAACTGATACCCTACTAAGTAGCCAATTGACTCTCTCTTCAAGTATCAACTGATGTCCTACTAAGCAGCCAATTGACTCTCTCTTCCAGTATCAACTGATGTCCTACTAAGCAGCCAATTGACACTCTCTTCCAGTATCAACTGATGTCCTACTAAGCAGCGAATTGACTCTCTCTTCCAGTATAAACTGATATCCTACTAAGCAGCCAGCTGACACTCTCTTCCAGTATCAACGGATGTCCTACTAAGCAGCCAATTGACTCTCTCTTCCAGTATCAACTGATGTCCTACTAAGTAGCCAATTGGCTCTCTCTTCCAGTATACACTGATTTCCTACTAAGCAGCCAACTGACACTCTCTTCTAGTATAGACTTATGTCCTACTAAGCAGCCAATTGACTCTCTCTTCCAGTATCAACTGATGTCCTACTAAGCAGCCAATTGACACTCTCTTCCAGTATCAACTGATGTCCTACTAAGCAGCCAACTTACACTCTCTTCCAGTATCAACTGATGTCCTACTAAGCAGCCAACTGACACTCTCTTCCAGTATACACTGATGTCCTATTAAGCAGCCAATTGACTCTCTCTTCCAGTATCAACTGATGTCCTACTAAGCAGCCAAATGACACTCTCTTCCAGTATCAACTGATGTCCTACTAAGCAGCCAATTGACTCTCTCTTCCAGTATCAACTGATGTCCTACTAAGCAGCCAATTGACACTCTCTTCCAGTATCAACTGATGTCCTACTAAGCAGCCAACTGACACTCTCTTCCAGTATACACTGATGTCCTACTAAGCAGCCAAATGATAATCTCTTCCAGTACCAACTGATGTCCTACTAAGTAGCCAATTGACTCTCTCTTCCAGTACGAACTGATGTCCTACTAAGTAGCCAATTGACACTCTCTTCCAGTATCCACTGATGTCCTACTAAGCAGCCAATTGACTCTCTCTTCCAGTATCAACTGATGCCCTACTAAGTAGCCAATTGACTCTCTCTTCCAGTATCAACTGACGTCCTACAAAGCAGCCAATTGACTCTCTCATCCAGTATAAACTGATGTCCTACTAAGCAGCTAATTGACTCTCTCTTCCAGTGTCAACTGATGTCCTACTAAGTAGCCAACTGACCCTCTTTTCCAGTATCAACTGGTCCTACTAAGCAGCCAACTGACACTCTCTTCCAGTATCAACTTATGTCCTACTAAGTAGCCAATTGACTCTCTCTTCCAGTATCAACTGATGTTCTACTAAGTAGCCAACTGACACACTCTTGCAGTATGAACTGATGTCCTACTAAGCAGCCAACTGACACTCTCTTATCAACTGATGTCCTACTAAGTAGCCAATTGACTCTCTCTTCCAGTATGAACTGATGTCCTACTAAGCAGCCAACTGACACTCTCTTCCAGTATGAACTGATGTCGTACTAAGCAGCCAACTGATTCTCTCTTCCAGTATCAACTGATGTCCTACTTAGCAGCTAATTGACTTTCTCTTCCAGTATCAACTGATGTCCTACTAAGCCGCAAATTGACACTCTCTTCCAGTAAAAACTGATGCCCTAATTATTAGCCAATTCACTCTCTCTCCCAGTATAAACTGATGTCCTACGAAGCAGCGAATTGACACTCTCTTCCAGTATAAACTGATATCCTACTAAGCAGCCAACTGACACTCTCTTCCAGTATCAACGGATGTCCTACTAAGCAGCCAATTGACTCTCTCTTTCAGTATCAACTGATGTCCTACTAAGCAGCCAATGTACATTCTCTTCCAGTATCAACCGATGTCCTACACAGCAGCCAACTGACACATTCTTCCAGTATCAACTGATGTCCTACTAAGCAGCCAAATGATACTCTCTTCCAGTACGAACTGATGTCCTACTAAGTAGCCAACTGACACATTCTTCCAGTACCAACTGATATCCTGCGTAGCAGCAAACTGCAACTCTCTTCCAGTATAAACTGATGTCCTACTAAGCAGCCGACTTACACTCTCTTCCAGTATCAACTGATGTCCTACTAAGTAGCCAAATGATACTCTCTTCCAGTACTAACTGATGTCCTACTAAGTAGCCAATCGACACTCTCTTCCAGCATCAACTGATGTCCTACTAAGCAGCCAATTGACCCTCTCTTCCAGTATCAACTGATATCCTACTAAGCAGCCAATTGACTCTCTGTTGCAGTATCAACTGATGTCCTCCTAAGCAGACAATAGACACTCTCTTCCAGTATCAACTGATGTCCTACTAAGTAGCTAATTGACTCTCTCTTCCAGTATCAACTGATGTCCTACTAAGCAGCCAGCTGACACTCTCTTCCAGTATCAACTGATGTCCTACTAAGAAGCCAATTGACTCTCTGTTTCAGTATCAACTGATGTCCTACCAAGCAGCAAACTGACACTCTCTTCCAGTATCAACTGATGTCCTACTAAGAAGCCAACTGACACTCTCTTCCAGTATCAACTGATGTCCTACTAAGCAGCCAATTCACTCTCTCTTCCAGTATCAACTGATGTCCTACTAAGCAGATTATTGACTTTCTCTTCCAGTATCAACTGATGTCCTACTAAGCAGCCAATTGACACTCTCTTCCTGTACAAACTGATGCCCTAATTAGTAGCCAATTGAAACTCTCTTCCAGTATCAACTGATATCCTACTAAGCAGCCAACTGACACTCTCTTCCAGTATCAACTGATGTCCTACTAAGCAGCCAATTGACTCCTTCTTTCAGTATCAACTGATGTCCTACAAAGCAGCCAATGTACACTCTCTTCCAGTATCAACCGATGTCCTACTAAGCAGCCAACTGACACTCTCTTCCAGTAACAACTGATGTCCTACTAAGCAGCCAAATGATACTCTCTTCCAGTACCAACTGATGTCCTACTAAGCAGCCAACTGACACTTTCTTCCAGTATTAACTGATATCCTGCGTAGCAGCAAACTGCAATTCTCTTCCAGTATCAACTGATGTCCTACTAAGCAGCCAAATGATACTCTCTTCCAGTACCAACTGATGTCCTTCTAAGTAGCCAATTGACTTTCTCTTCCAGTATCAACTGATGTCCTACTAAGTAGCCAATTGACTCTCTCTTTCAGTATCCACCGATGTCCTCCTAAGCAGCCAAATGACACTCTCCTCCATTATCAACTGATGTCCTACTAAGTAGCCAATTGACACTCTGTTCCAGTATCAACTGATGTCCTACTAAGCAGCCAACTGACACTCTCTTCCAGTATCAACTGATGTCCTACTAAGTAGCCAACTGAAACTCTCCTCCAGTACTAACTGATGTCCTACTAATTAGCCAATTCACTCTCTCTTCCAGTATCAAATGATGTCCTGCTAAGCAGCCAACTGAAACATTCTTCAAGTATCAACTGATATCCTGCGTAGCAGCAAACTGCAACACTCTTCCAGTATCAACTGATGTCCTACTAAGCAGCCAATTGACTCTCTCTTCCAGTATCAACTGATGTCCTACTAAGAAGCCAAATGATACTCTCTTCCAGTACCAACTGATAACCTACTAAGCAGCCAACTGACACTCTCTTCCAGTATCAACTGATGTCCTACTAAGTTGCTAATTTACTCTCTCTTCCAGTATCAACTGATGTCCTACTAAGCAGCCAACTGACACTCTCTTCCAGTATCAACTGATGTCCTACTAAGCAGCCAACTGACACTCTCTTCCAGTATCAACTGATGTCCTAATAAGTAGCCAAATGACTCTCTCTTCCAGTATCAAGTGATGTCCTACTAAGCAGCCAAATGATACTCTCTTACAGTACCAACTGATGTCCTACTAAGTAGCCAATTGACTCACTCTTCCAGTATCAACTGATGTCCTACTAAGCAGCGACCTGACACTCTCTTCTAGTATAAACTGATGTCCTATTAAGTTGCTAGTTGACTCTCTCTTCCAGTATCAACTAATGTCCTACTAAGTAGCCAATTGACTCTCTCTTCCAGATTCAAGTGATGTCCTACTAAGCAGCCAAATGATACTCTCTTCCAGTACCAACTGATGTCGTGCTAAGAAGCGAATTGACTCACTCTTCCAGTATCAACTGATGTCCTATTAAGCAGCCAACTGACACTCTCTTCCAGTATCAACTGATGTCCTACTAAGTAGCTAATTGACTCTCTCTTCCAGTAACAACTGATGTCCTACTAAGCAGCCAAATTATACTCTCTTCCAGTACCAACTGATGTTCTACTAAGTAGCCAATTGACTCTCTCTTCCAGTATCAACTTATGTCCTACTAAGCAGCCAACTGACACTCTCTTCCAGTATAGACTGATGTCCTACTAAGTAGCTAATTGACTCTCTCTCCCAGTATCAACTGATGTCCTACTAAGTAGCCAATTGACACTATCTTCCAGTACCAACTGATGTCCTGCTAAGTAGCCAATTGACTCTCTCTTCCAGTATAAACTGATGTCCTACTAAGTAGCCAATTGACACTCTATTCCAGTATCCACTGATGTCCTACTAAGCAGCCAACTGACACTCTCTTCGAGTATCAACTGATGTCCTACTAAGTAGCCAATGTACACTCTCTTCCAGTACTAACTGATGTCCTACTTAGTAGCCAATTGACTATCTCTTCCAGTATCAACTGATGTCCTACTAAGCAGCCAACTGACACATTCTTCCAGTATCAACTGATATCATGCGTAGCAGCAAACTGCAACACTCTTCCAGTATCAACTGATGTCCTACTAAGCAGCCAATTGACTCTCTCTTCCAGTATCAACTGATGTCCTACTAAGCAGCCAAATGATACTCTCTTCCAGTACCAATTGATGTCCTTCTAAGCAGCCAACTGACACTCTCTTCCAGTATCAACTGATGTCCTACTAAGTAGCTAATTGACTCTCTCTTCCAGTATCAACTGATGTCCTACTAAGTAGCCAACTGACACTCTCTTCCAGTATCAACTGATGTCCTACTAAGCAGCCAACTGACACTCTCTTCCAGTATCAACTGATGTCCTACTAAGCAGCCCACTGACACTCTCTTCCAGTATCAACTGATGTCCTACTAAGCAGCTAATTGACTCTCTTTTCCAGTATCAACTGATGTCCTACTAAGCAGCAAAATGACACTCTCTTCCAGTACAAACTTATGCCCTAATTAGTAGCCAATTCACTCTCTCTCCCAGTATCAACTGATGTCCTACTAAGTAGCTAATTGACACTCGTTTCCAGTATAAACTGATGTCCTACTAAGCAGCCAATTAACTCTCTCTTCTAGCATCAACTGATGCCCTGCTAAGAAGCAAATTGACTCTCTCTTCCAGTATCTACTGATGTCCTACTAAGCAGCGAATTGACTCTCTCTTCCAGTATAAACTGATATCCTACTAAGCAGCCAGCTGACACTCTCTTCCAGTATCAACGGATGTCCTACTAAGCAGCCAATTGACTCTCTCTTCCAGTATCAACTGATGTCCTACTAAGCAGCCAAATGATACTCTTTTCCAGTACCAACTGATGTCCTACTAAGTAGCCAATTGACACTCTCTTCCAGTATCCACTGATGTCCTACTAAGCAGCCAATTGATTCTCTCTTCCAGTATCAACTGATGCCCTACTAAGTAGCCAATTGACTCTCTCTTCCAGTATCAACTGACGTCCTACTAAGCCGCCAATTGACTCTCTCATCCAGTATCAACTGATGTCCTACTAAGCAGCTAATTGACTCTCTCTTCCAGTATCAACTGATGTCCTACTAAGTAGCCAACTGACCCTCTTTTCCAGTATCAACTGGTCCTACTAAGCAGCCAACTGACACTCTCTTCCAGTATCAACTTATGTCCTACTAAGTAGCCAATTGACTCTCTCTTCCAGTATCAACTGATGTTCTACTAAGTAGCCAACTGACACCCTCTTCCAGTATGAACTGATGTCCTACTAAGCAGCCAACTGACACTCTCTTATCAACTGATGTCCTACTAAGTAGCCAATTGACTCTCTCTTCCAGTATGAACTGATGTCCTACTAAGCAGCCAACTGACACTCTCTTCCAGTATGAACTGATGTCGTACTAAGCAGCCAACTGATTCTCTCTTCCAGTATCAACTGATGTCCTACTAAGCAGCTAATTGACTTTCTCTTCCAGTATCAACTGATGTCCTACTAAGCCGCAAATTGACACTCTCTTCCAGTAAAAACTGATGCCCTAATTATTAGCCAATTAACTCTCTCTCCCAGTATAAACTGATGTCCTACGAAGCAGCGAATTGACACTCTCTTCCAGTATAAACTGATATCCTACTAAGCAGCCAACTGACACTCTCTTCCAGTATCAACTGATGTCCTACTAAGCAGCCAATTGACTCTCTCTTTCAGTATCAACTGATGTCCTACTAAGCAGCCAATGTACATTCTCTTCCAGTATCAACCGATGTCCTACACAGCAGCCAACTGACGCATTCTTCCAGTATCAACTGATGTCCTACTAAGCAGCCAAATGATACTCTCTTCCAGTACGAACTGATGTCCTACTAAGTAGCCAACTGACACATTCTTCCAGTACCAACTGATATCCTGCGTAGCAGCAAACTGCAACTCTCTTCCAGTATCAACTGATGTCCTACTAAGCAGCCGACTTACACTCTCTTCCAGTATCAACTGATGTCCTACTAAGTAGCCAAATGATACTCTCTTCCAGTACTAACTGATGTCCTACTAAGTAGCCAATCGACACTCTCTTCCAGTATCAACTGATGTCCTACTAAGCAGCCAATTGACCCTCTCTTCCAGTATCAACTGATGTCCTACTAAGCAGCCAATTGACTCTCTGTTGCAGTATCAACTGATGTCCTCCTAAGCAGACAATAGACACTCTCTTCCAGTATCAACTGATGTCCTACTAAGTAGCTAATTGACTCTCTCTTCCAGTATCAACTGATGTCCTACTAAGCACCCAGCTGACACTCTCTTCCAGTATCAACTGATGTCCTACTAAGAAGCCAATTGACTCTCTGTTTCAGTATCAACTGATGTCCTACTAAGCAGCAAACTGACACTCTCTTCCAGTATCAACTGATGTCCTACTAAGAAGCCAACTGACACTCTCTTCCAGTATCAACTGATGTCCTACTAAGCAGCCAATTCACTCTCTCTTCCAGTATCAACTGATGTCCTACTAAGCAGATTATTGACTTTCTCTTCCAGTATCAACTGATGTCCTACTAAGCAGCCAATTGACACTCTCTTCCAGTACAAACTGATGCCCTAATTAGTAGCCAATTGACACTCTCTTCCAGTATCAACTGATATCCTACTAAGCAGCCAACTGACACTCTCTTCCAGTATCAACTGATGTCCTACTAAGCAGCCAATTGACTCCTTCTTTCAGTATCAACTGATGTCCTACAAAGCAGCCAATGTACACTCTCTTCCAGTATCAACCGATGTCCTACTAAGCAGCCAACTGACACTCTCTTCCAGTAACAACTGATGTCCTACTAAGCAGCCAAATGATACTCTCTTCCAGTACCAACTGATGTCCTACTAAGCAGCCAACTGACACTTTCTTCCAGTATTAACTGATAACCTGCGTAGCAGCAAACTGCAATTCTCTTCCAGTATCAACTGATGTCCGACTAAGCAGCCTAATGATACTCTCTTCCAGTACCAACTGATGTCCTTCTAAGTAGCCAATTGACTTTCTCTTCCAGTATCAACTGATGTCCTACTAAGTAGCCAATTGACTCTCTCTTTCAGTATCCACCGATGTCCTCCTAAGCAGCCAAATGACACTCTCCTCCATTATCAACTGATGTCCTACTAAGTAGCCAATTGACACTCTGTTCCAGTATCAACTGATGTCCTACTAAGCAGCCAACTGACACTCTCTTCCAGTATCAACTGATGTCCTACTAAGTAGCCAACTGAAACTCTCCTCCAGTACTAACTGATGTCCTACTAATTAGCCAATTGACTCTCTCTTCCAGTATCAAATGATGTCCTACTAAGCAGCCAACTGAAACATTCTTCCAGTATCAACTGATATCCTGCGTAGCAGCAAACTGCAACACTCTTCCAGTATCAACTGATGTCCTACTAAGCAGCCAATTGACTCTCTCTTCCAGTATCAACTGATGTCCTACTAAGAAGCCAAATGATACTCTCTTCCAGTACCAACTGATAACCTACTAAGCAGCCAACTGACACTCTCTTCCAGTATCAACTGATGTCCTACTAAGTTGCTAATTTACTCTCTCTTCCAGTATCAACTGATGTCCTACTAAGCAGCCAACTGACACTCTCTTCCAGTATCAACTGATGTCCTACTAAGCAGCCAACTGACACTCTCTTCCAGTATCAACTGATGTCCTAATAAGTAGCCAAATGACTCTCTCTTCCAGTATCAAGTGATGTCCTACTAAGCAGCCAAATGATACTCTCTTACAGTACCAACTGATGTCCTACTAAGTAGCCAATTGACTCACTCTTCCAGTATCAACTGATGTCCTACTAAGCAGCGACCTGACACTCTCTTCTAGTATCAACTGATGTCCTATTAAGATGCTAGTTGACTCTCTCTTCCAGTATCAACTAATGTCCTACTAAGTAGCCAATTGACTCTCTCTTCCAGTATCAACTGATGTCCTACTAAGCAGCCAAATGATACTCTCTTCCAGTACCAACTGATGTCGTGCTAAGAAGCGAATTGACTCACTCTTCCAGTATCAACTGATGTCCTATTAAGCAGCCAACTGACACTCTCTTCCAGTATCAACTGATGTCCTACTAAGTAGCTAATTGACTCTCTCTTCCAGTAACAACTGATGTCCTACTAAGCAGCCAAATTATACTCTCTTCCAGTACCAACTGATGTTCTACTAAGTAGCCAATTGACTCTCTCTTCCAGTATCAACTTATGTCCTACTAAGCAGCCAACTGACACTCTCTTCCAGTATAAACTGACGTCCTACTAAGTAGCTAATTGACTCTCTCTCCCAGTATCAACTGATGTCCTACTAAGTAGCCAATTGACACTATCTTCCAGTACCAACTGATGTCCTGCTAAGTAGCCAATTGACTCTCTCTTCCAGTATAAACTGATGTCCTACTAAGTAGCCAATTGACACTCTATTCCAGTATCAACTGATGTCCTACTAAGCAGCCAACTGACACTCTCTTCGAGTATCAACTGATGTCCTACTAAGTAGCCAATGTACACTCTCTTCCAGTACTAACTGATGTCCTACTTAGTAGCCAATTGACTATCTCTTCCAGTATCAACTGATGTCCTACTAAGCAGCCAACTGACACATTCTTCCAGTATCAACTGATATCATGCGTAGCAGCAAACTGCAACACTCTTCCAGTATCAACTGATGTCCTACTAAGCAGCCAATTGACTCTCTCTTCCAGTATCAACTGATGTCCTACTAAGCAGCCAAATGATACTCTCTTCCAGTACCAATTGATGTCCTTCTAAGCAGCCAACTGACACTCTCTTCCAGTATCAACTGATGTCCTACTAAGTAGCTAATTGACTCTCTCTTCCAGTATCAACTGATGTCCTACTAAGTAGCCAACTGACACTCTCTTCCAGTATCAACTGATGTCCTACTAAGCAGCCAACTGACACTCTCTTCCAGTATCAACTGATGTCCTACTAAGTAGCCAATTGACTCTCTCTGCCAGTATCAACTGATGTCCTACTAAGCAGCCAAATGATACTCTCTTCCAGTACCAACTGATGTCCAACTAAGAAGCCAATTGACTCACTCTTCCAGTATCAACTGATGTCCTACTAAGCAGCCAACTGACACTCTCTTCCAGTATCAACTGATGTCCTACTAAGTAGCTAATTGACTCTCTCTTCCGGTATCAACTGATGTCCTACTAAGAACCCAATTGACTCACTATTCCAGTATCAACTGATGTCCTACTAAGCAGCCAACTGACACTCTCTTCCAGTATCAACTGATGTCCTACTAAGTAGCTAATTGACTCTCTCTTCCAGTATCAACTGATGTCCTACTAAGAAGCCAACTGACACTCACTTCCAGTATCAACTGATGTCCTACTAAGCAGCGAACTGACACTCTTTTCCAATATCAACTGATGTCCTACTAAGTAGCCAATTGACTCTCTCTTCCAGTATGAACTGATGGCCTACTAAGTAGCCAACTGACACTCTCTTCCAGTATGAACTGATGTCCTACTAAGCAGCCAACTGACACTCTCTTCCAGTACCAACTGATGTCCTACTAAGCAGCCAATTGACTCTCCTTTCCAGTACAAACTGATGTCCTACTAAGCAGCTAATTGAATCTCTCTTCCAGTATCAATAGATGTCCTACTAAGCAGCCAACTGACACTCTCTTCCAGTATACACTGATGTCCTACTAAGCAGCCAACTGACTCTCTCTTCCAGTATCAACTGATGTCCTACTTAGCAGCCAACTGACACTCTCTTTCAGTATCAACTGATGTCCTACTAAGCAGCCAATGTACACTCTCTTCCAGTATCAACCGATGTCCTACTAAGCAGCCAACTGACACTCTCTTCCAGTATCAACTGATGTCCTACTAAGCAGCCAAATGATAGTCTCTTCCAGTACAAACTGATGTCCTACTAAGTAGCCAATTGACTCTCTCTTCCAGTACCAACTGATGTCCTACTAAGAAGCCAATTGACATTCTCTTCCAGTATCAACTGATGTCCTACTAAGCAGCCAATTGACTCTCTCTTCCAGTATCAACTGATGTCCTACGTAGTAGCCAATTGACTCTCTCTTCCAGTACCAACTGGTGTCGTACTAAGTAGCCAATTGACTCTCTCTTCCAGTATCAACTGATTTCCTACTAAGCAGCCAACTGACACTCTCTTCTAGTATGGACTGATGTCCTAAAAAGCAGCCAATTGACTATCTCTTCCAGTATCAACTGATGTCCTACTAAGCAGCCAATTGAAACTCTCTTCCAGTATCAACTGATGTCCTACTAAGCAGCCAACTGACACTCTCTTCCAGTATCAACTGATGTCCTACTAAGCAGCCAATTTACACTGTCTGCCAGTATAAACTGATGTCCTACTAAGCAGCCAACTGATACTCTCTTCCAGTATCAACTGATTTCCTACTAAGCAGCCAATTGACTCTCTCTCCCTGTATCAACTGATGTCCTACTAAGCAGCCAATTGACTCTCTCTTTCGGTATCAACTTATGTCCTACTAAGCAGCCAATGTACACATTCTTCCAGTATCAACCGATGTCCTACTAAGCAGTGAAATGATACTTCCTTCCAGTACCAACTGATGTCCTACTAAGTAGCCAATTGACTCTCTCTTCCAGTATCAACTGATGTCCTACTAAGCAGCCAATTGACTCTCTTTTCACATAACAATTGATGTCCTACTAAGCAGCTAATTGACTCTCTCTTCCAGTATCAACTGATGTCCTACTAAGTAGCCAATTGACACTCTCTTCCAGTATCAACTGATGTCCTACTAAGTAGCCAACTGACACTCTCTCCCAGTATCAACTGATGTCCTACTAAGCAGCCAATTGACTCTCTCTTCCAGTATCAACTGATGTCCTACTAAGCAGCCAACTTACACTCTTCCATTATCAACTTATGTCCTACGAAGCAGCCAATTGAGTCTCTCTTTAAGTATCATCTGATGTCTTACTAAGCTGCTAATTGACTCTCTCTTCCAGTATCAACTGATGTCCTACAAAGCAGCCAACTTACACTCCCTTCCAGTACCAACTGATATCCTACTAAGCAGCCAATTGACTCTCTCTTCCAGTATCAACTTATGTCCTACTAAGCAGCTAATTGAATCTTTCTTCCAGTATAAACTTATGTCCTACTAAGCAGCCAAATGATACTCTCTTCCAATACCAACTGGTGTCCTACTAAGTAGCCAATTGACTCTCTCTTCCAGTATAAACTGATGTCTTACTAAGCAGCCAACTGACACTCTCTTCCAGTATCCACTGATGTCCTACTAAGTAGCAAATTGACTCTCTCATCCAGTATCAACTGATGTCCTACTAAGTAGACAACTGACACTATCTTCCAGTACAAACTGATGTCCTGCTAAGTAGCCAATTGACTCTCTCTTCCAGTATCAACTGATGTCCTACTAAGCAGCAAACTGACACTCTCTTCCAGTATCAACTGATGTCCTACTAAGCAGCCAACTGACTCTCTCTTCCAGTATCAACTTATGTCCTACTAAGCAGCCAACTGACACTCTCTTCCAGTATCAACTGATGTCTTACTAAGTAGCCAATTGACTCTCTCGTCCAGTGTCAACTGATGTCCTACTAAGCACCCAATTGACTCTCTCTTCCAGTATCAACACATGTCCTACTAAGCAGCCAACTGACACTTTCTTCCAGTATCAACTGATGTCCTTCTAAGCAGCCAATTGAGTCTTTCTTTCAGTATCAACTGATGTCTTACTAAGCTGCTAATTGACTCTCTCTTCCAGTATCAACTGATGTCCTACTAAGCAGCACAATTATACTCTCTTCTAGTACCATTGATGTCCTACTAAGCAGCCAACTGACACTCTCTTCCAGTATCAACTGATGTCCTAATAAGTAGCCAAATGACTCTCTCTTCCAGTATCAACTGATGTCCTACTAAGCAGCCAAATGATACTCTCTTACAGTACCAACTGATGTCCTACTAAGTAGCCAATTGACTCTCTCTTCCAGTATCAACTGATGTCATACTAAGCAGCCAACTGACACTCTCTTCTAGTATCAACTGATGTCCTATTCAGTTGCTAGTTGACTCTCTCTTCCAGTATCAACTAATGTCCTACTAAGTAGCCTTTTGACTCTCTCTTCCAGTACCAACTGATGTCCTACTAAGCAGCCAAATGATACTCTCTTCCGGTACCAACTGATGTCGTACTAAGAAGCCAATTGACTCACTCTTCCAGTATCAACTGATGTCCTATTAAGCAGCCAACTGACACTCTCTTCCAGTATCAACTGATGTCCTACTAAGTAGCTAATTGACTCTCTCTTCCAGTATCAACTTATGTCCTACTAAGCAGCTAATTGACTCTTTCTTCCAGTATCAACTGATGTCCTACTAAGTAGCCAACTGACACTCTCTTCCAGTACCAACTGATGTCCTACTAAGCAGCCAATTGACTCTCTCTTCCAGTATCAACTGATGTCCTACTAAGCAGCCAAATTATACTCTCTTCCAGTACCAACTGATGTTCTACTAAGTAGCCAATTGACTCTCTCTTCCAGTATCAACTTATGTCCTACTAAGCAGCCAACTGACACTCTCTTCCAGTATAAACTGATGTGCTACTAAGTAGCTAATTGACTCTCTCTCCCAGTATAAACTGATGTACTACTAAGTAGCCAACTGACACTATCTTCCAGTTCCAACTGATGTCCTGCTAAGTAGCCAATTGACTCCCTCTTCCAGTATAAACTGATGTCCTACTAAGTAGCCAATGGGCACTCTATTCCAGTATCAACTGATGTCCTACTAAGCAGCCAACTGACACTCTCTTCGAGTATCAACTGATGTCCTACTAAGTAGCCAATTGACTCTCTCTTCCAGTATCAACTGATGTCTTACTAAGCAGCCAACTGACACTCTCTCCCAGTATCAACTGATGTCCTACTAAGTAGCCAATTGACTCTCTCTTCCAGTATCAACTGATGTCCTACTAAGCAGCCAACTGACACTCTCTTCCAGTATCAACTGATGTCCTACTAAGCAGCAAACTGACTCTCTCTTCCAGTATCAACTGATGTCCTACTAAGCAGCACACTGACACTCTCTTCAAATATTAACTGATGTCCTACTAAGCGGCCAACTGACACTCTCTTCCAGATCAACTGATGTCCTACTAAGTAGCCAACTGACTCTCTCTTCCAGTATCAACTGATGTCCTACTAAGCAGTCAACTGACACTCTCGTCCAGTATCAACTGATGTCCTACTTAGCCGCCAACTGACACTCTCTTCCAGTATCAACTGATGTCCTACTAAGTAGCCAATTGACTCTCTCTTCCAGTATCAACTGATGTCCTATTACGCAGCCAAATGATACTCTCTTCCAGTACCAACTGATGTCCTACTAAGTAGCCAATTGACTCTCTCTTCCAGTATCAACTGATGTCCTACTAAGCAGCCAATGTAAACTCTCTTCCAGTATCAACCGATGTCCTACTAAGCAGCCAACTGACACTCTCTTCCAGTATCATCTGATGTCCTACTAAGCAGCCAAATGATAGTCTCTTCCAGTATCAACTGATGTCCTACTAAGTAGCCAATTGACTCTCTCTTCCAGTACCAACTGATGTCCTACTATGTAGCCAATTTACACTCTCTTACAGTAGCAACTGATGTCCTACTAAGCAGCCAATTGACTCTCTCTTCCAGTATCAACTGATGTCCTACGTAGTAGCCAATTTACTCTCTCTTCCAGTATCAACTGATGTCCTACTAAGTAGCCAATTGACTCTCTCTTCCAGTATACACTGATTTCCTACTAAGCAGCCAATTGACACTCTCTTCTAGTATAGACTTATGTCCTACTAAGCAGCCAATTGACTCTCTCTTCCAGTATCAACTGATGTCCTACTAAGCAACCAATTGACACTCTCTTCCAGTATCAACTGATGTCCTACTAAGCAGCCAATTGACACTCTCTTCCAGTATCAACTGATGTCCTACTAAGTAGCCAATTTACTCTCTCTTTCAGTATCAACTGATGTCCTATTAAGGAGCCAACTGACACTCTCTTCCAGTATCAACTGATGTCTTACTAAGCTGCTAATTGACTCTCTCTTACAGTATAAACTGATGTCCTTCTAAGCAGCCAATTGACTCTCTCTTCCAGTATCAACTGATGTCCTACGTAGTAGCCAATTGACTCTCTCTTCCAGTATCAACTGATGTCCTCCTAAGTAGCCAATTGACTCTCTCTTCCAGTATCAACTGATTTCCTACTAAGCAGCCAACTGACAATCTCTTCTAGTATAGACTGATGTCCTACTAAGTAGCCAATTGACTCTCTCTTCCAGTATCAACTGATGTCCTACTAAGCAGCCAAATTATACTCTCTTCCAGTATCAATTGATTTCCTACTAAGCAGCCAACTGACACTCTCTTCCAGTATGAACTGATGTCCTACTAAGCAGCTAACTGAAACTCTCTTCCAGTATCAACTGATGTCCTACTAAGCAGCCAATTGACTCTCTCTTCCAGTATCAACTGATGTCCTACTAAGCAGCCAATGGACACTCTATTCCAGTATCAACTGATGTCCTACTAAGCAGCCAACTGACACTCTCTTCGAGTATCAACTGATGTCCTACTAAGTAGCCAATGTACACTCTCTTCCAGTACTAACTGATGTCCTACTTAGTAGCCAATTGACTATCTCTTCCAGTATCAACTGATGTCCTACTAAGCAGCCAAATGATGCTCTCTTCCAGTACCAACTGGTGTCGTACTAAGTAGCCAATTGACTCTCTCTTCCAGTATCAACTGATGTCTTACTATACAGCCAACTGACACTCTCTCCCAGTATCAACGGATGTCCTACTAAGTAGCCAATTGACTCTCTCTTCCAGTATCAACTGATGTCCTACTAAGTAGACAACTGACACTATCTTCCAGTACCAACTGATGTCCTACTAAGCAGCCAACTGACTCTCTCTTCCAGTATCAACTGATGTCCTACTAAGCAGCCAACTGACACTCTCTTCCAGTATCAACTGATGTCCTACTAAGCAGCAAACTGACTCTCTCTTCCAGTATCAACTGATGTCCTACTAAGCAGCACACTGACACTCTCTTCAAATATTAACTGATGTCCTACTAAGCAGCCAACTGACACTCTCTTCCAGATCAACTGATGTCCTACTAAGTAGCCAACTGACTCTCTCTTCCAGTATCAACTGATGTCCTACTAAGCAGTCAACTGACACTCTCGTCCAGTATCAACTGATTTCCTACTTAGCCGCCAACTGACACTCTCTTCCAGTATCAACTGATGTCCTACTAAGTAGCCAATTTACTCTCTCTTCCAGTATCAACTGATGTCCTATTAAGCAGCCAAATGATACTCTCTTCCAGTACCAACTGATGTCCTACTAAGTAGCCAATTGACTCTCTCTTCCAGTATCAACTGATGTCCTACTAAGCAGCCAATGTAAACTCTCTTCCAGTATCAACCGATGTCCTACTAAGCAGCCAACTGACACTCTCTTCCAGTATCAACTGATGTCCTACTAAGCAGCCAAATGATAGTCTCTTCCAGTATCAACTGATGTCCTACTAAGTAGCCAATTGACTCTCTCTTCCAGTACCAACTGATGTCCTACTAAGTAGCCAATTGACACTCTCTTACAGTAGCAACTGATGTCCTACTAAGCAGCCAATTGACTCTCTCTTCCAGTATCAACTGATGTCCTACGTAGTAGCCAATTTACTCTCTCTTCCAGTATCAACTGATGTCCTACTAAGTAGCCAATTGACTCTCTCTTCCAGTATACACTGATTTCCTACTAAGCAGCCAACTGACACTCTCTTCTAGTATAGACTTATGTCCTACTAAGCAGCCAATTGACTCTCTCTTCCAGTATCAACTGATGTCCTACTAAGCAGCCAATTGACACTCTCTTCCAGTATCAACTGATGTCCTACTAAGCAGCCAACTTACACTCTCTTCCAGTATCAACTGATGTCCTACTAAGCAGCCAACTGACACTCTCTTCCAGTATACACTGATGTCCTATTAAGCAGCCAATTGACTCTCTCTTCCAGTATCAACTGATGTCCTACTAAGCAGCCAAATGACACTCTCTTCCAGTATCAACTGATGTCCTACTAAGCAGCCAATTGACTCTCTCTTCCAGTATCAACTGATGTCCTACTAAGCAGCCAATTGACACTCTCTTCCAGTATCAACTGATGTCCTACTAAGCAGCCAACTGACACTCTCTTCCAGTATACACTGATGTCCTACTAAGCAGCCAAATGATAATCTCTTCCAGTACCAACTGATGTCCTACTAAGTAGCCAATTGACTCTCTCTTCCAGTACGAACTGATGTCCTACTAATAGCCAATTGACACTCTCTTCCAGTATCAACTGATGTCCTACTAAGCAGTCAACTGACACTCTCTTCCAGTATCAATTGATGTTCTACTAAGCAGCCAACTGACACTCTCTTCCAGTATCAACTGATGTCCTACTAAGCAGCCAATTGACTCTCTCTTCCAGTATCAACTGATGTCCTACTAAGTAGCCAATTGACTCTCTCTTCCAGTATCAACTGATGTCCTCCTAAGTAGCCAATTGACTCTCTCTTCCAGTATCAACTGATTTCCTACTAAGCAGCCAACTGACAATCTCTTCTAGTATAGACTGATGTCCTACTAAGTAGCCAATTGACTCTCTCTTCCAGTATCAACTGATGTCCTACTAAGCAGCCAAATGATACTCTCTTCCAGTATCAATTGATTTCCTACTAAGCAGCCAACTGACACTCTCTTCCAGTATGAACTGATGTCCTACTAAGCAGCTAACTGAAACTCTCTTCCAGTATCAACTGATGTCCTACTAAGCAGCCAATTGACTCTCTCTTCCAGTATCAACTGATGTCCTACTAAGCAGCCAATGGACACTCTATTCCAGTATCAACTGATGTCCTACTTAGTAGCCAATTGACTATCTCTTCCAGTATCAACTGATGTCCTACTAAGCAGCCAAATGATGCTCTCTTCCAGTACCAACTGGTGTCGTACTAAGTAGCCAATTGACTCTCTCTTCCAGTATCAACTGATGTCTTACTAAGCAGCCAACTGACACTCTCTCCCAGTATCAACGGATGTCCTACTAAGTAGCCAATTGACTCTCTCTTCCAGTATCAACTGATGTCCTACTAAGTAGACAACTGACACTATCTTCCAGTACCAACTGATGTCCTACTAAGCAGCCAACTGACTCTCTCTTCCAGTATCAACTGATGTCCTACTAAGCAGCCAACTGACACTCTCTTCCAGTATCAACTGATGTCCTACTAAGCAGCAAACTGACTCTCTCTTCCAGTATCAACTGATGTCCTACTAAGCAGCACACTGACACTCTCTTCAAATATTAACTGATGTCCTACTAAGCAGCCAACTTACACTCTCTTCCAGATCAACTGATGTCCTACTAAGTAGCCAACTGACTCTCTCTTCCAGTATCAACTGATGTCCTACTAAGCAGTCAACTGACACTCTCGTCCAGTATCAACTGATGTCCTACTTAGCCGCCAACTGACACTCTCTTCCAGTATCAACTGATGTCCTACTAAGTAGCCAATTGACTCTCTCTTCCAGTATCAACTGATGTCCTATTAAGCAGCCAAATGATACTCTCTTCCAGTACCAACTGATGTCCTACTAAGCAGCCAACTGACACTCTCTTCTAGTATAGACTTATGTCCTACTAAGCAGCCAATTGACTCTCTCTTCCAGTATCAACTGATGTCCTACTAAGCAGCCAATTGACACTCTCTTCCAGTATCAACTGATGTCCTACTAAGCAGCCAACTTACACTCTCTTCCAGTATCAACTGATGTCCTACTAAGCAGCCAACTGACACTCTCTTCCAGTATCAACTGATGTCCTACTAAGCAGCCAATTGACTCTCTCTTCCAGTATCAACTGATGTCCTACTAAGCAGCCAATTGACACTCTCTTCCAGTATCAACTGATGTCCTACTAAGCAGCCAATTGACTCTCTCTTCCAGTATCAACTGATGTCCTACTAAGCAGCCAATTGACACTCTCTTCCAGTATCAACTGATGTCCTACTAAGCAGCCAACTGACACTCTCTTCCAGTATCAACTGATGTCCTACTAAGCAGCCAAATGATAATCTCTTCCAGTACCAACTGATGTCCTACTAAGTAGCCAATTGACTCTCTCTTCCAGTACGAACTGATGTCCTACTAAGTAGCCAATTGACACTCTCTTCCAGTATCAACTGATGTCCTACTAAGCAGTCAACTGACACTCTCTTCCAGTATCAACTGATGTCCTACTAAGCAGCCAATTGACACTCTCTTCCAGTATCAACTGATATCCTACTAAGTAGCCAATTGACTCTCTCTTTCAGTATCAACTGATGTCCTATTAAGGAGCCAACTGACACTCTCTTCCAGTATCAACTGATGTCTTACTAAGCTGCTAATTGACTCTCTCTTACAGTATAAACTGATGTCCTTCTAAGCAGCCAATTGACTCTCTCTTCCAGTATCAACTGGTGTCCTACGTAGTAGCCAATTGACTCTCTCTTCCAGTATCAACTGATGTCCTCCTAAGTAGCCAATTGACTCTCTCTTCCAGTATCAACAGATTTCCTACTAAGCAGCCAACTGACAATCTCTTCTAGTATATACTGATGTCCTACTAAGTAGCCAATTGACTCTCTCTTACAGTATCAACTGATGTCCTACTAAGCAGCCAAATGATACTCTCTTCCAGTATCAACTGATTTCCTACTAAGCAGCCAACTGACACTCTCTTCCAGTATCAACTGATGTCCTACTAAGCAGCTAACTGAAACTCTCTTCCAGTATCAACTGATGTCCTACTAAGCAGCCAATTGACTCTCTCTTCCAGTATCAACTGATGTCCTACTAAGCAGCCAACTGACACTCTCTTCCAGTATCAACTGATGTCCTACTAAGCAGCCAACTGACACTCTCTTCTAGTATCAACTGATGTCCTACTAAGCAGCCAACTGACACTCTCTTCCAGTATCAACTGATGTCCTACTAAGCAGCCAATTGATAATCTCTTCCAGTATACACTGATGTCCTACTAAGTAGCCAATTGACACTCTCTTCCAGTACGAACTGATGTCCTACTAAGTAGCCAATTCACACTCTCTTCCAGTATCAACTGATTTCCTACTAAGCAGTCAACTGACACTCTCTTCCAGTATCAACTGATGTCCTACTATGCAGCCAACTGACACTCTCTTCCAGTATCAACTGATGTCCTACTAAGCAGCCAATTGACACTCTCTTCCAGTATCAACTGATGTCCTACTAAGTAGCCAATTGACTCTCTTTCAGTATCAACTGATGTCCTATTAAGGAGCCAACTGACACTCTCTTCCAGTATCAACTGATGTCCTACTAAGCAGCCAATTGACTCTCTCTTTCAGCATCAACTGATGTCTTACTAAGCTGCTAATTGACTCTCTCTTCCAGTATCAACTGATGTCCTACTAAGCAGCCAAATTACACTCTCTTTCAGTACCAACTGATGTCCTACTAAGTAGCCAATTGACTTTTTCTTCCAGTATCAACTGATGTCCTACTAAGCAGCCAACTGACACTCTCTTCCAGTATCAACTGATGTCCTACTAAGCAGCCAATTGACACTCTCTTCCAGTATCAACTGATGTCCTACTAAGCAGCCAACTGACACTCTCTTCCAATATCAACTGATGTCCTACTAAGTAGCCAACTGACACTCTCCTCCAGTACTAACTGATGTCCTACTAAGTAGCCAATTGACTCTCTCTTCCAGTATCAACTGATGTCCTACTAAATAGCCAATTTACTCTCTCTTCCAGTATCCACTGATGACCTGCTCAGCAGGCCACTGGACCTTTATTCCAGTATCCACTGATGTCCTACTGAGCAGCCAAGTTACAATCTCTTCCAGTATCCACTGATGTCCTTGTCAGCAGCCAACTGACACTGTCTTGCAGTATCCACTGATGTCCTGCTCAGCAGCCAACTGACACTCACTTCCAGTATCCACTGATGTCCTGCTCAGCAGCCAACTTACACTCTCTTTTATTATCCACTGACATCCTACAAAAAAGCCACTTAACACTGTCTTCTAGTATGCACTGATATCCTGCTCAGTAACACACTAACACTCTCTTTCTGTATATACACTGTCTTATTCAGCAGCAAGGTGACAGCCTTTTTTAGTATCCACTGATTTCTTACTAAGCCGCCAAATGTCACACTCGTCCAGTATTCACGGATGTCCTGCTTAGCAGACAACTGCCACTCTATTCCAGTATCCACTGATGTCCTTCTAAGAAGTCAACAGACATGGTCTTCCCGTATCAAATGATGTTCTACTAACCAGCCAACTGACACACTCTTTCACTATCAACTGATGCCCTACTGACAATCTCTCCCAGTACACACTGATATTGCATAAGCAGCCAACTGCCACTCACTTCCAGTATCCACTGATGTCCTACTAAGTAGCCAACTGACTCACTCTTCCACTATCAACTGATATCCTGCTCAGCAGCCAACTTACAGTCTCTTCCAGTATCCACTGATATCCTACTAAGCAAGCAACTGACACTCTCTTCCAGTATCAACTGATGTCCTACTAAGCAGCCAAATGATAATCTCTTCCAGTACCAACTGATGTCCTACTAAGTAGCCAATTTACTCTCTCTTCCAGTACGAACTGATGTCCTACTAAGTAGCCAATTTACACTCTCTTCCAGTATCAACTGATGTCCTACTAAGCAGTCAACTGACACTCTCTTCCAGTATCAACTGATGTCCTACTATGCAGCCAACTGACACTCTCTTCCAGTATCAACTGATGTCCTACTAAGCAGCCAATTGAAACTCTCTTCCAGTATCAACTGATGTCCTACTAAGTAGCCAATTGACTCTCTCTTTCAGTATCAACTGATGTCCTATTAAGGAGCCAACTGACACTCTCTTCCAGTATCAACTGATATCTTACTAAGCTGCTAATTGACTCTCTCTTACAGTATAAACTGATGTCCTTCTAAGCAGCCAATTGACTCTCTCTTCCAGTATCAACTGATGTCCTACGTAGTAGCCAATTGACTCTCTCTTCCAGTATCAACTGATTTCCTACTAAGCAGCCAACTGACAATCTCTTCTAGTATAGACTGATGTCCTACTAAGTAGCCAATTGACTCTCTCTTCCAGTATCAACTGATGTCCTACTAAGCAGCCAAATGATACTCTCTTCCAGTATCAACTGATGTCCTACTATGCAGCCAACTGACACTCTCTTCCAGTATCAACTGATGTCCTACTAAGCAGCCAATTGACACTCTCTTCCTTATCAACTGATGTCCTACTAAGTAGCCAATTGACTCTCTTTCAGTATCAACTGATGTCCTATTAAGGAGCCAACTGACACTCTCTTCCAGTATCAACTGATGTCCTACTAAGCAGCCAATTGACTCTCTCTTTCAGCATCAACTGATGTCTTACTAAGCTGCTAATTTACTCTCTCTTCCAGTATCAACTGATGTCCTACTAAGCAGCCAAATTACACTGTCTTCCAGTACCAACTGATGTCCTACTAAGTAGCCAATTGACTTTTTCTTCCAGTATCAACTGATGTCCTACTAAGCAGCCAACTGAGTCTCTCTTCCAGTATCAACTGATGTCCTACTAAGCAGCCAATTGACACTCTCTTCCAGTATCAACTGATGTCCTACTAAGCAGCCAACTGACTCTCTCTTCCAATATCAACTGATGTCCTACTAAGTAGCCAACTGACACTCTCCTCCAGTACTAACTGATGTCCTACTAAGTAGCCAATTGACTCTCTCTTCCAGTATCAACTGATGTCCTACTAAATAGCCAATTTACTCTCTCTTCCAGTATCCACTGATGACCTGCTCAGCAGGCCACTGGACCTTTATTCCAGTATCCACTGATGTCCTACTGAGCAGCCAAGTTACAATCTCTTCCAGTATCCACTGATGTCCTTGTCAGCAGCCAACTGACACTGTCTTGCAGTATCCACTGATGTCCTGCTCAGCAGCCAACTGACACTCACTTCCAGTATCCACTGATGTCCTGCTCAGCAGCCAACTTACACTCTCTTTTATTATCCACTGACATCCTACAAAAAAGCCACTTAACACTGTCTTCTAGTATGCACTGATATCCTGCTCAGTAACACACTAACACTCTCTTTCTGTATATACACTGTCTTATTCAGCAGCAAGGTGACAGCGTTTTTTAGTATCCACTGATTTCTTACTAAGCCGCCAAATGTCACACTCGTCCAGTATTCACGGATGTCCTGCTTAGCAGACAACTGCCACTCTATTCCAGTATCCACTGATGTCCTTCTAAGAAGTCAACAGACATGGTCTTCCCGTATCAAATGATGTTCTACTAACCAGCCAACTGACACACTCTTTCACTATCAACTGATGCCCTACTGACAATCTCTCCCAGTACACACTGATATTGCATAAGCAGCCAACTGCCACTCACTTCCAGTATCCACTGATGTCCTACTAAGTAGCCAACTGACTCACTCTTCCACTATCAACTGATATCCTGCTCAGCAGCCAACTTACAGTCTCTTCCAGTATCCACTGATATCCTACTAAGCAAGCAACTGACACTATCTTCCAGTATCCACTGATATCGTACTAAGCAGCCAACGGACACTCTCTTCCAGTATCAATGTCCCGCTAAGCAGCCAACTGACACCCTCTTCCAGTATCCACTTATTTCCTGCTTAGCACCTGACTGATACTCCCTTCCCGTAACCACTGATGTCCAGGTCAGCAACCCACTGACACTCCCTTCCAGTAACCACCGATGTCTTGCTCAGAAGCCAACTGAAACTTTCTTCCAGTATCAACTGATGTCTTTCTCACCAGCCCTACACACTCCCTTCCAGTATCCGTTGATGTGTTGCTAAGCAACCAACAGACACTCCCTTCCAGTATTCACTGATGTCTTACTAAGCAACCAACTTACACTCCCTTCCGGTATCCTCTAATGTCCTGCTCATCAGCCCACTAACACTCTCTTTCAGTATCCACTGATGTTCTGCTCATCAGCCCTATGACATTCCTTTCCACTATTCACTGATGTACTGCTCAGTAGACCACCGAGACTCTCTTCCAGTATCCACTGATGTCCTATGTACCACCCAACTGACACTCTCCTCCAGTATCCACTAATATCCTGCTCAGCAGCCCACTGATACTCTCTTCCAGTATCCACTGATGTCCTACTAAGCAGCCAACTGACACTCTCCTCCGGTATCCACTGATGTCTTGCTCAGCAGGCAACTGACACTCTCACCCAGTATCCACTGATGTCCTACTAAGCAGCCAAGTTACACTTTCTTCCAGTATGCACTGATGTCCTACTCAGCAGCCAGCTGACACTCTCTTCCAGTATCCACTAATGTTCTGCTAAGCAGCCCACTTACACTCTCTTCCAGTATCGAGTGATGTCATGCACAGCTTCCAACAGACACTCTCTTACAGTATCCACTGATGTCTTGCCCAGCAGCTTATTGACACTCCCTTCCAGCATTCACTGATGTCCTTCTCAGCAGCTTACTGACACTGCCTTCCAGTATGCACTTATTTCCTGCTAGCAGCCAACTGAATACTCTTCCAGAATTCACTGGTGTCCTGCTCAGCAGCCAACTGACACTCTTTTCCAGTATCCACTGACGTCTTGCTCTGCAGCCAACTGACACTCTCTTCGAGTATCCACTGATGTCCTACTGTAATCCCTTACTGATGTAGCTTGGACCCCTGTTTTTCTGGAAATCTGGGATCGTATGCTCTAGTTCTTCTCCGAGGGTTGATACATTGAATCCTGTATGCTGAAAGCGAATATCAAAGCCACAGGCAAGAAGAAAAACCAACTCGTGAAACTCTAGTCTACAGAATTAATTTCACAAACATATGTACAAATATTTTATGAATATCATTCAGTTCTTAGTAAGTTTTTCAAAGTCTGAATCTCTTCACAGACAGCGTCAGACGGCTTGATGAGGAAGTAGAGGGGTCATGTATCTATATGATCTGTTCTCCCCGAAATCAACAAGCAATCTCTCGAAACTATCTTCCTTCTGACTAATTTTCGCGCAACAGTCATATATATGGATAGAGCTATGTGGATGGGGTGGAAGTTTCCCCAGCCAATAAGATTTCGCCACAAAATTGAAAAGCTTCAGGTTTTTGCGTTTGTGCAATTCCCGAATCTGGGATCTGAATTCTACAGACATACTAATTCACACGACCCGCTAAGGTCAGATCTCAGTTCTGACATCTGACTTTGAGTTCATCAAGGCCAGACAATGTTAAGCTTCAAGTTTCCTGTCATCAACTTTAGCTGCATATATATTTCTCTGGTTTCAAACAATATCTATTTTGACATGAAATAAAATATATATACTTATATTCTCTATTTTAAATCCTTCGGTTATCTGGCGTCACCCGGGAATGATCAAAACCTATCTTAGCAAAGCTATTCGGCCCTCCTCGGGGCTCTGCGTGATCTAAAGCTCACCAATGAGGGATTACATCACACTACTAAGCATCCCGCTGTTACTCCCTTCCAGTATTCACTGATGTCCTGCTCAGCAGCCCACTGATACTTTCTTCCAATATCCACTGATTTCCTGCTTAGCAGCCCGCTGACATTCCCTTCCAGTATCCACTGATGTTCTGCTCAGCAGCCTGCTGAAGCTTCCCTCCAGTGCCCACTGACATCCAACTTAGCAGATCGCTGACACCTGCCTTTCAGTGCCCACTGACATCCAGCTCCTGATCCTAACAATCTATCTTTATTTTATTCATTTTATTTTTTTGCCTGACGATCTCCTGTTTTTGTTTTCCAATAAAAAAGGACGGTTCCTACTGTTCTCTGTGAACTGAAATCTCTGCATTCGTAGTTCTTCTTTGTCTTTGCTGTTACCTTCCTTTGTCTTGTATCTAATATTTTAGTTGTACAGTCGACTGGATTAATCATTGGTTGCTTCCCTCTGCAACAATATTTAATTTTGGGTCATAGTGAGTGAGGAATAGGTCTGACGTCAGGTTTTGTTTATTTTATTAAAGTCTGTCCTTTTTTAATAGCTTTTTCAATAGGAACACAGCAGTTGTGCATATTGGGAATGAATATCTGGCAATTATTCGCTAACCTCAAAAATCTAATTCTGTAATATTTTGGGGAGCCAGCATATGCTTTCTAGGTTTGGTCTTCTATCATTTTTGTTGATCATGTGCCCCAAATATTTTATTTCTTCCATGAAATCGCATTTCCTTCATTTCTTTTAAAACCAAAATCCTGTATTCGAGAGAATACCTTATGGACATGTTGTCGATGTTGTCCTCTGGTTTCACCTATTATGATAATATCATGTAGGTATGCATTGTGAAATCAAAGTAACCCAACATAGTATCGATAATTTTTTGTAAAATAGCAGGTACTACCTTGACTCCAAAAGTTGGTCTTTCGAATTTGAATAAATCCTTATGGGTGTTAATAAAAAGCAACTGAGCTATTTTCCTCAGTTAGAATTTAAAGGTATGCGTCACACAAATCAACTTTAAAGAATATCTTTCCTCCATTTAACTTTGTGAAAATTTCTTCAGGGCTAGAATGTGGATAATGTTAGTCTTTTAGTACTGAGTTCAAACCAGTAGAGAAGTCGGTGCAAATGCAAATTTCTCTTGACTACTTTTTGACATAGACGGTAGGAGACGGTCATTCAAAGAATTCACCTTTTGATAGGATATGGGCTTTTTAAGCTTCTGATGAATTTTCTCCAACTAGGCGAACGGTACTTTTTTTTTTTTTTTACTACTGTGTGCGTATTATCGTTGTTTGAATCTGGCTACTATTTTGTGTATTTTCCCAGGCCGGTTGAGAAAACCTTAGGGAAAGTTTAATTTAATTTTGACTTAAAATTTTCCTTTTCTGTCGTTAGAGTTTTCACTTTTTGACAAAAAGTATTTATAGGCAAACACCATAATTCATATCTCTCTCACTCAGTTAAATGCACCTTTTTTCCATAGCAAAAAAAAAAGTTAAAATTAAGTTCTTTTTGTCACAGCATTTTTGAGAGAAAGCATAAAAACGAAAACTGAGAAGTCACTTCTTAGTTCTACCAAAAAAAAAAAAAAATATCAACTCATGGATTTTTAATTTATAACTTCTTTACCTGTTGAAAAATCTTATTATCCTTGTTTTTCTTTTGTCTTTTTTCTTTGAGGTTCCTAGAAAAATTCATTCAGAATCTTGTAGACTTCAGTGCAACTTACAGAGTTTCTTCGTTGTCTTTAAAACGTTTAGTCGTCCAGTTATATGGTACCGATTCTCTGGATAATTTGTTGTTAGTGTCTTTGCTCATTTGAATACTTTTGTTGAGGTAAGTTGCTTGAATACGATGCTGTTAGTTTGAATACCTCATTGCCAGTTGTTGTGGCCCTAGGAAAGGGTCATAAATAAAGGCTTGAACATCGGGTTTAAGTAGAAAAGAATGTATTGAAAGTGAATACAGAGAAAAGGTTTCTGACCGTTAATCAGACAGTCTTTATAGTTTCAATTTGGGTCGCAATAATTCCCCGCAAGATTATTGAACTTGGGTTTTTATAATGATTAGAAGAGTGAATCGGTAACTCCCTACACACTCTTATGATAATGACCTTCATCGACCATCTTTACTTGATTATTTTCTCACTTCTGTTCCCGAATCATCTTCTACATTCTCTTCTCTACCATTGGGTTCTTCTGGTCATACTATTGTTGATGTTGAGATTGATTTTTCTGTTAAGTCTTTGATTGATCGTCCCATTCCCTAGGAAGATGGTTTACTACAGAAAGGCTGATTGGAATGGGCATCGAAGCCATTGGGTCTTATTTTTAGCATGTCTCTGAATGCTGCTGCTAAGGAGGTTACTGACTGCTGTTGGAATTGACATCTTCATTTTTCATTGTCAGTTTCAAGCCAAACCTCATTCTCCACCTGGGTTTTCATTTGTTTATGCTTCTTCCATTGCCCATCATAATCATTACTTCAATTATGGTTCTAGACAGAAGAGCTAGCAATGCTGACAAGAGAGCAATTTCTGAGGCTAAGTCTAGCTATTCAAAAAGGGTTCATGACCCTATCATATCTCAAAATGTTGGCTCTCATAATTTTTGGAGAATCTATAATAGTATTATTAATAATGGCAAGTTTGCAATTCCTTCTCTTTTAATGGTGGTCAAGTTATTTCATCTTCTAAGGATAAGGTTGATCTCTGTGCTCGTCTGTTTGCTGATAATTCTTCTGGCGCTATTCTTCTGGATTGCCCTTCAAAAACTGGTCAAACTCTTAATTCTGTAATTATCACTTCAAAAATGGTTACTAGAATTCTTGCGCATCCTGACCAGTCTATTTGATTCCTGTTGTTGTTTGAACAAATGTCTTTCAATACTATCCAGAAACACAATGACCATCGGACACAGATCTTAACAAACGTAATCGAACTTCCTACCCTCCCAGGCACCTACTTTTTGAAACCTTTCTGAAAAGTTGATAGACGAGCAGAAAAGTTGATATAGGAGCAAAAAGCTTCTTACACTATGTACCTTCCAGAGGATGTTCCCACACCTGATGAGTCTAGCAGGACGACCACTCCCTGGTGCAACAAAGGATGAACCAACTGTTCTAGTGGTCTCTATTAACTCACTGTGTTTGTACCTCATTATAATACAGCTTTTTATTCCACTAGCTTCTTTCCAAGAACGACAGGCTCATGGAACTCTTTTCCTGTTGACTGTTTTCATCCTATTTACAATCTTGGTGTTTTCAAGACTAATATTAACAGGCATCTCCTGTTTTTGCGATAATCATCTTTCATTCTTGTTACTTCCTTAGACTAAGTGGCTTCACATCTTGTCTGGAGCGATTTCCATATAAAAAAAAATTCACTCTAGTAAAGCTAAATATTTGTAGTTGTTCGTATCATGATAGGACCATACCATTTAAGAAGGAATGGCCAAGCAGAATGGTTCATGGACACATTAATTAGAGCGCCTAAGAAAGTGAGCAGTACACCTACTGAAAAGGCCATGCAAAAATTTTTGCAGATATATAAAACTAGCCTGGGTGCCTGGCGTTGCCCAGGTGTTTGTAGGTGTGTGTTGAGCAAAAAAAAAAAAGTTGTAGTAGGCAGGCTCGAACCCATGACGTGAATGTGGAAAAGAAAGTGGAAGTGTGTGTAAGAGTGTTGGTTAAGCAAAAAAAAAAAAGGAAAATTGCGAGCACAAAAAAAAAATAGGAGTAGTAAGAAGGCTCTAACCTGTACTGCGAAGAAGGAAAAGAAAGTGAAAAAAAAAATGACATGTTTGCTGTTGCGCCCATTGCCAAACCGGAAGTGAGGTAGGTTTAAATTAAGGCTAGTCAATCCCTGTAGAAAAGTGCCCAGTTGAGAGTGAGGGAATTAATGCTTTTGGCAAATTTTTTTGATATTTGTCGTCCGAAGGGTCGAGCTTCAAAACGATATGGATCTCGTGAAAATCTGTTGCCTCTGTCGAAAGTTTTAGGCAGGCATACAAACATACAAACATACATACATACATACATACATTTAAACAGACAGGTGAGATTTATATTATAGATAACCCAAAATAACAATCTTCCATAATGACAGCAGAGACAATGTTTTCAAGGAAGGTTATTGCTAGCTCATATGAAACCAAGAAGTAGAAAAAATGTCACAAAGAAGTAATTTTAAAGTTGTGGAAAAAGTTTTCTCTCAAATATTTAAAAAGAATATATCTTACTGTGAAACAGGGATAGGGGATAAACAGATAGGCAACATAATTTACACGGTAAAACTATAATTATTATTAATTAGACCACAAACTATTTCGGTGAGAAATGACAGAGTTTAAATTATGAGACGTGATTCGATTTTTACAGATGACAACGTTAAGTTATGCTGAAGAAAAAATTTAGATTTTAGTCAGATTTTTGAGAAATGCTGTTGTCAAGTTATAGAGAAGAGTAAAAAGAAACGTTTCAGTCGAATTTCCTGAAAAATAAGTCGTCGCTGTTAAATGAAGAACTTAAAATGCGATTTAGTTGGCTTTTATGAAAAAGATCGCTTTTAAATGAGGAACTTAAAAATACAATTAAAGCCAGATATTTTTTATTTGGTATCAGCATTTAGCGAGGGCTAGCTGTGTCTAGCCGTGTAGTGAGTGCTGGCTATGACTGGCCATATAGTGAGTGTTAGCTGTGTCTAGCCATATAGTGAGTGCTGGCTGTGTCTAGCCATGTACTGAGTGTTAGTTGTGTCTAACCATGTAGTGAGCATTAGTTGTGTATAGCCATGTAGTGAGTGCTGGCTATGACTGGCCGTGTAGTGTGTACTGGCTGTGTCTAATCATGTAGCATGGACTAGCTGTGTCTAGCCGAGTAGTGTGGGCTACCTGTATCTAATTGTGTAGTGTAGACTAGCTGCATCTGAAAGCCTTGGGCATGAGTTTGTAGGGGACTAGGATATATAAATACCCCAATCCCGTTACAAAAGAATAATGAAACGAATGGGAATTGAAGGAAACAAAGACTCAAGTAATGGATAAGATAAACGTTGTTTATTTGCTGTTGAAAGAAATGAACATTTTAGTTATAGCATGTCCGCGCGTATGTAACCAATGTCCGTTGCAGGACTGGTGTTGTAGCAAGAAAAGGAAATGTGTTTTCATCTCAAGTTTGGGTCACTATTGTTTGTTCGCGCGTGGGAAGAGAAATAAATGTTGTAGGAAAATTGAGAATGGTAGTCCAGCGTGTAGACAAAGAGTGGATATTAGAGTTGTCATCAGTTAGTAGTCAGCTACGCGAAGGTGTTCTTAGTGGCCAGTAGTAGATGGAGAGAGAAAGAGGGAGAATGTATACATACAGTCATCAGCTCGTGCCCCATACATAGTAGGAAGTGGGCGTGAGGTGCGCGTGCACGTGCGCCGAAACGGCGGCGGCTTGTTCACCCAACCTCTCTAGTTGAGAGTTGGTCCTAAAAAGAGAGGATTAGAAACAGCTTGTCTCCATGTTTTATACTCGCTTCTGGAGTGTCTTTTGCGCATGTGTATTTCCTTAGAAAGCGGAAGTGACGTCGTCCATGTGTGTGTTCGTGTTCGCGTGTGTGAGTACATGTGTATACGTAAGCGTGTGTGTATATATACGTGAATGTGAGTGTATGTACGCGAATGTGAATATGTGTACATATGTGGACGTGGGCGCGTATGTTTGTGTGCGCGTATGTATATAACAGCTTGAAATATGAATGTATGTTTTGTGTGAGACTTGGAAAGGGCTCGTACAAATTTATGTGAGATGATTCAAAATGATGGGGTGTAATTAGATATGCATTAATTTGCATATCAACAAATCAGCAGCCCTAAAAAGATATTATAAAAAGGCCAAAGCCGAGAGGACAGTGGAATGGTTGGCATGAAAGATATGAGACATGTTAAAAGTCGTGCACATGTTGGCAATATATTTTTATATAAGATTTTTATATAAGACTTTGAAGTGTCATTTTTATTTACTTTTTTGTAGTTGTTGTAAGTCCAATATTTTGCTAAAAATAGCTTTATCATGCTAGGAAGTCTAGTCCGTAATTCTTCATTTTGATGTTATGGAGGAAGTTGGAACACCAAAATGAAGAAAATAAAAACCACAGACCGGACTTCTTACCCTGATGATGCTATTTTTACCGAAATATTGAACTTACAACAACAACAAAAAAGTAAATAAAAATGATTTTATCCTTATTTCTGACACTCTAAAAATTTTTATTCAAAATAAGTGTCTTCTAAAAGTGTATGACCATCTTTTACTTTATATCTTTACAAGAATAAAAAAGCATTGGCCAACTATTCCTCTGAACTTCATCAGGTTGTTAACCGTGATTGGAAACAACTATAAAGATGAGGATAATAGACCACAAAATAAATAAATAAAAATATACAAATTACTTACAGAATTCCAATATTTAAATAATATATTGCAAAGTCTGTTACAGATTTTTTTTTTTTTTAGATGAGGATTTATAATCTGGATTATTAAGATTACTGTTCTCATCTTGGATGTTATTCTCACAAAATTTAGACAAGATGCATCTGCATCTGAACATAATTGGAGAGTACATGGAGTTAAATGGGAGAATAAGATCCAAAATGAGAACAGTAATCAGATTAATCCAAATAACACAAGAATAAAAAAGCATTGGAAATGCAAAAGGATATAGGGATGGTATGCCAAAAAGTATACAAACAAGATAGCTATGAATGGCTAGGCACATGGAAATAGAATTGCATCCAAAGTATAGCCCTATAGCTTTTCTCCAATCTTCATTCCGTGCCATCATTACGGTTGTAAAAAGCTATAGGGTTATACTTTGGATGCAATTCTATTTCCATGTGCCTAGCCATTCATAGTTATCTTGTTTGTATACTTTTTGGCATACCATCCCTATATCCTTTTGCATTTTCAATGCTTTTTTATTCTTGTTAATTAGTATTTTTACTTACAGTCTTATTTTTAAACTTACATTCATGATAGTATTGTCTTTTTTAGGAGGCGGCTCATTGCCGCCTCCATTAGTAACAGGTCGCTTCCTGCTGGGTTTTAGGTATTTGGGTTTTGGGCCTTAGGAGTTGCCTCTTGGTCCTCCATCGGTTCTATATTACATAGAGAGTGGTACCACCTCTCTGATAAAACAGTTAGAGTATTATAAAGTTCTAAAATGTTCATACCTTCACTATTAAATTTTTCTTGGTTCATTCTTTGGCGTTTTGGCAAAGATTTGGCAGTTTTTGATATTTATATTTATAATAGTTTGTGCATAAGGCAGCGTTTTTCCCTTGGGATCCCTGTTATACCGTGCTTTTGAGTCAGCACATGAGGCAGCCTTCTTTTTTTCTGGTTCTTTGTTATAAAGAGCACGTGAGGCAGCTTTTTTCTCCTCAGAATCCCTGTTATACCGTGCTTTTGAGTCAGCACATGAGGCAGCCTTCTTTTTTTCTGGTTCTTTGTTATAAAGAGCACGTGAGGCAGTTTTTTCCCCCTCGGGATCCCTGTTATACCGTGCTTTTGAGTCAGCACATGAGGCAGCCTTCTTTGCCTCAGGATTTGCATGATACTTAATTTTTATTATTTCAGCATTTTTCTGATAGTATTCTTTTTGCTCAGATAATACCTTGACTTTGTTTTTTTCATAGTCTATATTTCTCTGAGCTTTTTTACTACGTGCTGACTTTGGCATTTTTTATTAAATGTAAACATATAACACTTATGTGTATCTTACTACAATATCACTTATAGCAAGACAACTCTCGTAGAATTGAGATACTGCCCCGTCACCAATAGTTAAAGTGTGTAACGGTATATACACCAATAGTGCAGTTGTTATCTTTATATGAAGTCCTAATCAGTGACAGTGTGAGGTTACTTGATTAATTTATTGTAGTTTATTTTAGAAAACTTACTTGTTTTTATTAGTAGATTGTGTATAGTAGCCACAATATCTAGTTATTTTTGTGGCTAGGGCTTGGATTTTGATTCTTTTTGGTCAGCTTCCAGTGAGTTCTTAGAAGATGACTTTCTTGCAGTTTCTTTTGCGGTTAATTTAACTTATTTCCTTTGGCGTTTGGTGAGTTCTTAGAAGAACTGGTCTGATCTACTTTTCTTAGCGAGCGAAGAGATTCAGCTGCATTTAACAATGGTTGCTATAGTGTATTTTGCGCATGCGTGAGAATTTCAAGTTTCCTCCTTATTTTTCAATAGTTTGACAGTAGTCATGTGTCTTTCTGCCAAGAGCGACAGACGTCAGTGTTAGCCGTGATCGTCTAGAGGTTAGGACCCCACGTTGTGGCCGTGCTAACCTAGGTTCGAATCCTGGTCACAGCATTGACATTTTGTACATATTTTACAGTCCAAAATCTGAAGAATTATTTGTTTTTATAACATTGTTTTTTGACGTCGTACTTGTTGATAGGTTACTCTTATAACAATTTTGATCAACTGAGATAAAGATTTCGTGGTTTCATTAACGCTGGTGGGTTACTGTTTAAAGAAAAAACCTTAACGTTCACCTCAAATATTCAGCGTCCAAGAAATATAGGCCACTGGCAAACTGGAACGTCTGTGAGCATCCGGTGTATTATTTGGAGCTGTCCCTTTTGAGAGAAGTTCCGTGTTCGAAGTGGTCTGTCTACATTGGGTATATAGTGTTTAAAACTTGTTATTACACGTAATCTTATTTAATTATGGAGTTAGCTAAAAAACGATAGGTCACTGCACTTCTCCGTGTAAAGAGCAGTCGATTGATGCTTGAACTGTTGTCAGAGACCGTTCGTACACCGAGATACATTGTCTCAAAAGAAAGAAGAAAGCAGAAGAAGAAAGAAGAAAGAAGAAAGAAGAACAATTGGCCATTTTTGTACCCTTTTTTTTTGCTCTCTTTTGACATTTTAACCGACGTTCTGACACTCGCTGGATTCGTAAGACGCTTCTCTGTAAGAATATGTGCTTTTTGAAACTTATAAGTTGATTTTAGTTGAGATTTGGATAGTTTTGTTTTGTAGGCGTATATAGGCGTGTACGGGCCATCCCTATATAGAGAGTGCTACGGCCTCTCTGATATATTTTTTATCCTAAATAGGAAAGTTGTTGTGGTTTTAATTTTTAAATTCAGATAAACATATCTCGGCTCAACCAAAATTTTATTGATCGAAATAAACACCATCAGAATCAACACACTTTTGCCAACATAAAGCAAGTGGTTTTATGCTAGTAATTTAAAAATCTTGTGTTCTGGTGGCGATCAAGTCACTGAAGGCGTTTTTTTATATCACTTGGGTTTTTGAAGCATTTCTCATGTAGAAAGTTATCGAGATGCTTGCAAAAGTGGCAGTTGGTAGGTGAGAGGTTTGGAGATTATGGCGGATGAGGCAGAGTTTCGTAGCCCAATTCGTTCAACTTCTGCAGGGTTGGTTTAGCAATGTGCGGTCGGACATTGTCGTGGAGGAGAATTGGGCCTTTTCTGTTGACTAATGCTGGGTGTTGGTGTTAATATTTTTATGCATCTCATCCATTTGTTGACAGTATTTTTCTACCATAATGGTTTTGCTTGTATTAAAAAAAACTGTAATGTATGAGATCAGATGCAGACCACCAAACAGACAGTATGACCTTCTTTTGGTGCAACTTTGGCTTCATTACCCCTGAGTGGCAGTCGCAGACCACCAAGCAGTCAGCATAACCTTCTTTTGATGTAACTCTGGCTTCGGGAAGTGTCGTGGAGTTTCATCGGCATCTAACCACTGAGATAAGTGTCACTGGTTGTCTTAAAGAACCCACTTTTCATCGCAAGTCACAATACAGTTGAGAAACGGGTCGTTCTTGTTGCGTCAAATAAAAGAAAATGACACTTCATAATGACGTTTCTTTTGGTTGTTGTTCAATTCATGAGACACCCATTTATCAAGTTTATTTTTGTCTTTTCAATTTCTCTCAAGTAGTTGGAAATCACTGTATATGTTACATCTAATTCAGAAGCAAGTTATCGAACAGTTGTTTGTGGATTGGCTTCGATTGTTGTCAACATCCAATGGCCGACCACTATGCTCATCATCTTGAAGACTCCCGTTACTGCCATGAAAAGTATCATTGCGCTGTGCGTTCAGTACTGGTTTCTGGGCCAAATGCTTTGTTGATATTGCGAGCTGTTTCAGCAGCTTTTCAGCCTAGTTTGAATTGAGATAAGAAAATTGTGTGGATTTTCTGTTTTTCCATCTTGTATTCATCTTTCTGAAAAGAAGACATAATTGTTTTAAAACGATTGTAATTTAAACGATTTGATAGAGCTAAGAACGCTCTTTAAAATGATGCATAAAATAAAGGTATTATAACGAAAATTTATTTGAAAATACATCATTTGAAATCAAAATTAAAAATTCCACAAGAACTTTCTTATCAACCTAATAAATTAATATGTATCTTATAATTAGTGATGGGACAATTCCAACATATTTTCCGATTCTGATACAATCACCAATTCCGATTCATTAAAAATGTCTAAATTCAACCCTAACTTGCATCTAGGAATTATTCCCTGTACATAACTCAACATCTTACAAATGATTGATAACGCCAACATGACTTGCAACAAAAACACATAATTTACTAAATCCTCCCCCTATTCGTAGTTTAACATAGTACGTCATATGAAAAATACAAAACGTATCAGCCCACCCTAGGATCCTTTTACATAAATAATAACACCCACATTATCAAATTTTATATGCAACTTCTCTCCATGTCCCATTTACATATCACTTTTCTTTCCTTAATCAACATCCATCCTGCTATCCTACCATGATAGTAATCGATATTTAGCAAGTAACGATTACTTCCAATACATTACACCCATCAATCTTCTATCTATATATATAAAAGGCAAAATGTGTGTGACCATTTCGTGTATGTCTTCAAAAGGCTTTTCTCGCACACGCTCCTGGGGTCGTTACTATCGCTTAAAACTGTGTATATAGGTCCTATATAATAATATCTAGGAATTAGGAAACCATGTAGCGTATAGATTTATTTACGTCGATTTTTACAAAATTATTGCTATTTTGACTTCTCGCGTGTTGATTGGGCTTTTTAGTATAAATAAAGTGAAACTAAACTCAAACGACGTCTTCAGCATTGCGCCGGGAAAAACGTCGAGAAGCAATCAGCTTTGATCAGTTGCTATTCAATCTGGACAATTGGGAGCTGCTTTCCCCCTCCCCAACATCTGTTGGGGGAAGAAACAGTTAAATTTGGGTAAACAAACCCAAACGCTGCGTGACTTCTCTTTGACCTTCTTAATTAGGTCAAATGGAAGCAACAGAGTTAACTTTTATTGTGCACACCTGTTTTTATAGTTAAATAACCTGCTTAACGTTGTCTGTCGCCGTGGCTCAATGATTAACGTCGCACTGTTTTTTTTCACACATTAATTTCCAACTCAAGGGCATGGGTTCGATCCTCATACACTCACCTACGAAAACATTTTTTTTTATTATTTAACCACCCCCAGAGTTTTGATTTATCTCAAGACACCCGGGCATCGCCAGGTACCCCCCGCTAGTCTATATATATAAAAGGCAAAATGTGTGTGACCATTTTGTGTATGTCTTCAAAAGGCTTTTCTCGCACATGCTCCCGGGGTCGTTACTATCGCTTAAAACTGTGTATATAGGTTCTAGATAATAATATGTAGGATTTGGGAATGCATGTAGCTTATAGATTTATTTACGTCGATTTTTACAAAATTATTGCTATTTTGGCTTCTCGCATGTTGATTAGGCTTTTTAGTATAAATAAACTGAAACTAAACTCAAACGACGTATTCTCGGCATTGCGCCGGGAAAAACGTCCAGCGTGACTCTATTTGACCTTCTTAATTAGGTCAAATGGAAGCAGCAGAGCTAACTTTTATTGCGCACGCCTGATTTTATAGTTAAATAAATAATTTCAAACCTGTTTAACGATGTCTGTCGCCGTGGCTCAATGGTTAACGTAGCACTTTTTTTTTTTCACATATTAATTTCCAACTCAAGGGTACGGGTTCGATTCTCATACTTACCTACCAAAACATTTTTTTATTATTATTTAACACCCCCTACCCTCCCGGAGTTTTGATTTACCTCAAGACACCCGGGCATCACCAGGTACCCCCCGCTAGTCTATATATATAAAAGGCAAAATGTGTGTGACCATTTCGTGTATGTCTTCAAAAGGCTTTTCTCGCACACGCTCCCGGGGTCGTTACTTTCGCCTAAAACTGTTTATATAGGTCCTATATAATAATATCTAGGAATTAGAAAAGCGCGTAGCGTATAGATTTATTTACGTCGATTTTTACAAAATTATTGCTATTTTGGCTTCTCGCGTGTTGATCGGGCTTTTTAGTATAAATAAAGTGAAACTAAACTCAAATGACGTATTCTCGGCATTGCACCGGGAAAAACATCCAAAAGCAATCAGCTTTGATCAATCTTTTATATCAGATTTAATCTGGACACCCCTCCCCAACATCTGTTGGGGGAAGAAACAGTCAAATTTGGATAAACAAACCCAAACGCTGCATGCCTTCTATTTGACCTTCTTAATTAGGACAAATGGGAGCAGCAGAGTTAACTTGTATTGCACACGCCTGTTTTTATAGTTAAATAAATAAATGAATTAAAACCTGCTTAACGTTGTCTGTCGCCGTGGCTCAATGGTTAACGTAGCACTTTTTTTTTTTTCACACATTAATTTCCAACTCAAGGGTACGGGTTCGATTCTCATACTCACCTACCAAAACATTTTTTTATTATTATTTAACAACCCTGGAGTTTTGATTTACCTCAAAACACCTGGGCATCGCCGAGTACCCCCCGCTAGTCTATAATATAAATCTGTCTGTTTAAATGTATGTATGTATGTATGTATGTATGTATGTATGTCTAAAACTTTCGACAGAGGCGACGGGTTTTCATGAAATTGTATCATTTTGAAGCTCGACTCTTCGGACGACAAATATAAAAAAATTGGCTAAAAATATTAATTCCTTCACCCTGAACAGGGCACTTTTCTACAGGGAGGTATCGCTTTTTTTGCCGATATTTTCGAAAGTCATCCACTCTTTTCGATTGACTAGCCTTAATTTAAACCTTTGCCACTTCCGATTTAGCGATGGACGCAACGGTAAAGACGTCACGTTTTTTTTTCACATTCTTTTCCTCCTTCATGGTACGGGCTCGAGCCTACCAACCTGCCTACTACCACTTTTTTTTTTTTTGCTCAGTACACATCTCCAAACACCTGAGCAACGCCGGTCACCCAGTAGGGTACAATAGGGTACTATATAAAGTAAAGGTATTGTAACGAAAATTTATTTGAAAATACATCATTTGAAATCAAAATTAAAAATTCTGAAAGATCTTTCTTTTCAACCTAATAGACCACATGAACATCACACATTCTTTAGAAGAACAGTTTATAAACATAAAAGTATGTACCACACGTTTTAGATCATCTATACAATATGCATACCTTTATTAAGCACTAGAGAGACAGAAGCCATATGTACAAGAAAAGAAGAACATTACAGCCATTACACAAGCCCACACGCATACAAGATGCACATGTGTATAGACTCCAGCTATGTAACACTAGAAGTTCAAGCCGACAAAATTTTAACTTTTTCATTTAACAATGCATCAGTGGTATGCAGGAGGGAGGGAGTAGTAGTGCAGGAGGGGGGGAGTAGTAGTGCCCTCCCCACAATGCATCCAAATCGGGGGGAGAGGAGTCATCTAATCATATTCAAACTACTATCCATATTATTTCACAGTACTAGGACTCATGCCTGAGTCACTAGGGTGTACAATAAAGGAATTGTCCGCCAGTCATCACCAGCCAAGGCATAACTATGGCATCACCACAGCCATGTTTGTATAGAAATAAAAATATAACAAAAATTAGATGTTGATTAAGTAAATTGGAAGTTTTGTCTGAAGTTCTAGACAAATTTTGAGGAAGCACCATTCGTACCGCCATACACTTTTACACAATTTTACATATATGTATATGTAGCCTATGTCGCAAGGAACATAGGACAAATAATAGCTCAACTCCTTTTTTTGTAACAACGACATTTATTTTCTCATTCTCCTGCCACACGTGACTTCATGTTACAGATGTGACGTCTCTTACGTGATCATCCTCTCTAACATGCTCTCTCTCCTTTTTATAGTCTCAGTATTTGCATACGCACATATCTGCGCTCTGTTACACATGCTTTAACAGGGCTTTTGCGTCTGACTATCACCCCTGAGCTGAAATAGAAGAGTTACAACAGATCCGCTGCGGATGTCACTGATAAAATGGTTGGATCATTCTACTGCTCCAGAAAGTATCTCACCTCTGACGCAATCCTTTACCTGTACAAGTCAAATAATTCCTAAGAGGGATTACTGTTGCCACATCTGAGAAGGAGCTGCTAAGAATACTCTTTCCTGCTTTGACAGGGTTCAAAGCTGACTTTGAAATCTAGTAGGCGAAGCTCTCTTCCCCATTCTATTTCCTCTTTCTCACAGAAGAGATTATAGCAAGTCTATCTCTGCACTATCATTATTTTCATGGCAGGTGCTCAACTGAGCTTCTACCTATGATCCTGTCTTGTAGGACATTTGCAACAAATAATCATCTAGCTACAGCAATTGTCAACAGTTTCCCTTATTTTCTATCTGTGCCTAAAACTAAACGAATATTCCATGCTCAAAGTTTCTTTCCTAGAACTACCCATCTGATTATAACATGACCATTTTAAAGTCTAATGTAAACAAGTTCTTGTTGAGCTGTGCTCTTAAATAAACTATCCAAGTTCCACCATCGATCATCACAGTGTTTTCTCAGCAGCTATCCGACACTGATAAACTCTTATCTTCAAGTGGCTTTTGGATATTGATGTGTGGTGATCTCTCCCTAATAAAAAAAAAAAAAAGAAAAGAAAAAAAAAATCTAAACAAGGGAGATAATATTGCTTGTTCATCAAGTTCTCAAAATGAAAAAGGAAAATTCACTTGTCGTAGCTGGAATGAAATAAGTAAAATTGTGAGAAGAGATAGGCATTTATTGGGTGAAAGAAAGACATGAAGTGCAGAAAGTAAGCATAAGGTAAATCAGTTGATGCCTGTGAACATACACTAGACTGCATGCTTAATAGGGTACACATTTAGTGGGATGCATGTTTAGTGTGTTGTATGTTTAAAGGAGCGCATGTTTAATGTGTTGTGTGTTTAGTAGGGTACATGTTTAGTAGTATGCATGTTTAGTGTGTTGTGTGTGTTGCATGTTTAATGGAGAGCATGTTTAATGTGGTGTGTGTTTAATAGGGTACACGTTTAGTGGAATGCATTTTTAGTGTGTAGTGTGTGTTGTATGTTTAATGGAGCGCATGTTTAATGTGGTGATGTTTAATGGGGCACACGTTTAGTGGGGTGCATGTTTAGTGTGTTGTGTGTGTGGCATGTTTAATGTTGTGCATGGTTAATGGGGTACACGTTTAGTGGGGTGCATCTTTAGTGTGTTATGTGTGTTGTATGTTTAATGGAGTGCATGTTCAATGTTGTGCATGTTTAATGGGGTACACGTTTAGTAGTGTGCATGTTTAGTGTGTTGTGTGTGTTTTATGTTTAATGTAGTGCATGTTTAATGTGGTGCATGTTTAATGGGGTACATGTTTAGTAGGGTGCATGTTTAGTATGTTGTGTGTGTTGTATTTTTAATGGGGTGCATATTTCATGTGGTGCATGTTTAATGGGGTACACATTTAGTGATGTGCATGCTTAGTGTGTTGTATGTGTTGTATGTTTAATGGAGTGCACATTTAATGTGGTGTGTGTTTAATGGTGTACACGGTTTAGTGGGGTGCATGTTTAGTGTGTTGTATGTTTAATGGAGTGCACATTTAATGTGGTGCATGTTTAATGGGGTACACGTTTAGTGGGGTGCATGTTTAGTGTGTTGTGTATGTTGTATGTTTAATGGAGGGTATGTTTAATGTGGTGCATGTTTAATGAGGTACATGTTTAGTGGGGTCCAGTTGAGAGTTAATGAGAAAAAGATTCTAGGATACCTGGTTGAAAGTAGATAGATTTCAGTAGATTCGCTAGTGGAGGTTAGTGGTAGTTGAACTTCTGGACGATTCAGAAACAGTTTGGTTTTCTGGAGTTACGAGAAATAGCCAGTTTGGTTTTGTACGCCTCCTCAAGGAAGAAAAGCGTTTTTTTTTTGTTTTTTTTATCTTGGTTCTTTAACTGAAAAACAGAATTGAGAAAACTCAATCAGTATGGTTAGAAGTAGATTGCTTGCATCACTGAAATATCCGAAAGAAAAAAACTTTGTTGTTTTGAATAAGAATTGAAATCTTATTTGGATTACAGTCAAACATTGAAGTTTGATTGAGTTAATATTGCAATATTTACTATTTACTAGCAGGACCTCTGGAAATTCTACAGCAGGCTCTTTTATATGTAATATATTGATTTTGGCATTCTGTGGGTATTCAGCATATATGGAGACGCCCTGATATTATTGTAGCTCTTTTATTCAAACTGAAAAAGTATTTATCTTAGTTAGCAGGGATGCCCGGTGTAGCACAGTTGTAAAATAAATATGGTGGTAAATATGATGTTTTAATCCATGCAGATTTGGTATATATTATTATAGAGTCAATTTTTTTTTATTGATTCCTATATATTTATAAAGTTGTGATTTCCAAAATAAAAGAATGTATGTATGTATGTATGTATGTATGTATGTATGTATGTATGTATGTATGTATGTATAAAACTTTAGGATTGGTATCATTTTGAAGCTCAACCATTCGGATGACAAATATTGAAAAATTGGCTAAAAGCATTAATTCCTTCACCCTCAATGGGGCGCTTTTCTACAAGGAGAGGTCAATTTTTTCGCCAATATTTTCGAACATCATCCCTCTTTTTGATTGACTAGCCTTAATTTAAACCTTCGCCACTTCCGGTTTGGTGATGGACGCAACGGCAAAGACATCACCTTTTTTTTCATGTTCTTTTCCTCCCTCATGGTACGGGTCGAGCCTACCTACCTATCAACACTTAAAAAATTTTTTTTTGCTCAACACACACCTCCAAACACCCAGGCAACACCGGGCCCCCAGGCTTGTCTATAATATGAATCTCAACCGTCTGTTTAAATGTATGTATGTATGTATGTATGTATGTATGTATGTATGTCTACCTAAAACTTTTAACAGAGGCGATGGGTTTTCACAAGATTGGTATCGTTTTGAAGCTCGACCCTTTGGACAACAGACATCAAAAAATTGGCTCAAACATTAATTCCTTCACACTCAACTGGGCACTTTTCTACAGGGAACATCATCCCCTCTTTTCGATTGACTAGCCTTAATTTAGACCGTCGCCACTTCCGGTTTGATGATGGACGCAACAGCAAAATCGTTACGTCTTTTTATTTTTCACATTCTTTTCCTCTCTCGTGGTATGGGTTCGAGCTTACCTGCCTATTACCATTTTTTTTTTTGCTAAACACACACCTCCAAATACCCGGATAATACCGGACACCCAGAAGAAAAAGATGTAAGCGTAACACACACACACACACACACACACACACACACACACACACACACACACACACACACACACACACACACACACATACACACAATCGTATTAATATATAGATAAAAAAAGAAGACAAGCAACATCATGTCTGTAAGAGAAGTTGAAGATAAGAAAAAAGGGTGAGGGTGAGGGTGAGGGCTAATCAAATTACAAATAAGTTTCTGCCCTTTATCCAAAACCATCATATGGGGCAGAAATTCACCAGCCCAAATATAGCAACAATACTCCTTACATGGCCTGATAGTAGATTTGAAGTTAAGCAATGTTGATCCCTGTCAGTACTAAAATGGGTGACCATTTGGGAATTCCAGGTGCTGTATGTGCTCTCAACTTATCTAGGTATTGTTTCTACTCACTCTTGAGCCTCTCCTTGCCACTAGACTTAAACAGTGTCGATTCAGAAAAGGTGTGGTTAGTTATTGCGCAACCCGTGCTTCACAATTACATGCGCAGCTACCCATACAGGGGGTATCCATTGTCTCTTGGAACTGAAAAGCAGCATCAATCCTATTTATAGATAGGAGTAATAAAGAAGAGTCATGTTGAGTGGCAGAAAGGATTGCTGCATGGATACTCCTTCTTCTGGCCTTGTGGATTACGAAGAAAAACAAGTTTGATTAGAAGGACCAACGTGTAATTTAAATCGTACACACTTTCTATCTCCTAACTTTGCCACATATAAACTGAAACTCATGAAACAGGGAATAGATCAGACAATTCTGAAGGACACGTGCAATTGATATATTAAAAAAAGGGTACTTGTGCATAATTTGAAGCAGACGTAACTCAGCGTTTGATCGGCTTTGTTCGGAACATGACGTAATGTGCTCAGGTTTGACTGTAATGTGACATAAGACATCGATCAGCCCATCAATGCACTGCAAAGTAGCAGACGAACTTTTCAAAGCAAATTGGAAGGAAATAAAAATCATTCACAGCCCTTTTCTAAAAACTGTAAACAAAAAAATGAATATCTCCAGTTTGGAAAAATATTTGATGACGCTGAAACAAGCGGTCAAAAATAAATAAATAAATAAATAAATAGATAAAATAAATAAATAAATAAATAAAATAAAATAAAATAACATAAATAAATAAATAAATAAACTGCGTTTCCTGTGGTGACAAGTGTATCATCGGCAAAAGAAGAACTGAGAAGAATAGATGGGTTGGAGATGCATGCGCACGCAATGTACCCCAAACCTCCTTATGTTAAGAATGGCTTTCGGAATAAACACCCCTCCCCAACCTCCTCATGAAAAGAACGGCTTTCGGAATAGACACCCCTCCAACCTCGCCATGTTAAGAACCACCATTACTGAAAAAAAAAAAAGAACTTTGCTTATCTGTTTCGTTTTGAACTTTTTCGTTGGACAAAAAAAGAAAAAATGCAGTTAATAAGGTTTTTTTTTATTTTTACATAGGCGGCACCACTTATCAAGGCCGATAGGCCACTCAAGGATAAGAGTTAAAGAGTGTACAGTAGTCAAAAGGACAATATAGTAATCGATAGTAATGGAAGTTCGGTAAATTTGTTAACTTAAGTGGAACGGCTCATCAGAAACTCGTTCACGTTGGACTTGAAGACGACCATATTATAGACAGCTGGAAAGCAGGAAAACGGAAGACAATTCCACAGGCGTGCAGTTCTAAGAAAGAAGCTTTGATCATGGAATCTATGTTTAGGTTTAGGCACAGATAAAGAGTGGGGAGAATTATTGATAGTGTTTTCAGTTAGTCGAGTGTTTCTTGTGAAAGTTTGGCGAGGGGGGACCATAGATTGAAGCTCAGTCGAACACTTTCCATGAAAATAATGATAAAGCAGAGACAAACTCGCAACATCTCTTCTGTGAGATAGAGGTTGAAGCGAAGAGAAAAGGACATCTCCCACCAGGCCACAAAGTCTATTTTGAACCCTATCAAGGCAGGACAAGTCTTTTCTAGCAGCTCCTGCCCAGATGTGGCAACAGTATTCCATCCTTGGACGTACGTGGCTCTTATATAGATAGAGAATTGCATCAGCAGTGAGATATCTACTGGATCGATAGAAGGATCCGACCATTTTTCCAGCAGCCTTGGCAACAGATTTGATGTACATATTCCATTTAAGATCAGGAGTAAAGGTCAAGCCCAGAAGCCTGTCAAAACTTGAGACCTCCCCAAGATGAGAACCATTCATTTTAATTGATGCCAGATGGGGATCAGAACGTTGATGATGTAAAGGTAGAAGCTTGGTTTTAGATGCATTAAAAGTAACCAGCCACTCCTTTTCCCATTGTACAACGTGATCAAGATCAGAAGAGAGAGAATCGGAGAGAACTTGGTCGTTTACTGTCTTAGATATGCTACCATAGATGGTAGTGTCATCAGCAAAAATGTCTATGAATGATGTAAGGAGGTGATTTGGAAGATCATTAATGTAGATCAGGAAAAGAGTTGGGTCCAGGATGAACCTCTGAGGGACTCCAGCATTTATACTGTGAGCTTCTGATTTTTGCCCATCAACTACTACTCTTAAGAACCTATCAGAGAGAAATGATTTAATAATTGAGAAGACATTTCCAGCTATACCATAGCTGGAGATCTTGTGAAGTAGACCTTTATGCCATACCCTATCAAAGGCCTTTAATATGTCAAGAGCAATTGCCCTAGAAAGGTTGCCTCTGTCGAGAGATTCGCTAATCCTATGAGATACAACTGTAAGCACATCTGCTGTAGACCTAGCAGAACGGAAACCATATTGTGTGTCACTAAGAAGGTTATTTTTGCTGAGATGGTTGATTACTTCTCTATTTAACACAGATTCCAGCAACTTACTCATGACGCACAGGGGACTTATTGGCCTGTACTGAGAGGGGGATGAACGATCACCTGAATTCTTAAATACAGGGCATACTGATGAGATTTTCAAGGGTGATGGGAAGCAATTCTCCTTAAGACAACGTTTAAACAGTTTTGTAAGTATGGGCGCTAGTTCTGGTTGATGTTTTCTGAGTACTATGATTGGAATACCATCAGGGCCGGTTGCTTTACTGGAATCAAGGTTTTTGATTAGCTTTGCAACATCACATATAGATATTTGAATATCACATAGCGTGTTTTCTGATACAGGAGGAAATATTGGGGGTTGGCGGCCTTAGTCGCAAAGGGTAGAATTGACTGCAAAGTTCTTGGCAAAGAGTTTGGCTTTATCTGATGCTGACGAGATTACCTCAGGTCCATTGATAATAGTTGGGATAGAGCACACGCTTCTGTTCAGGATTATGTTTGCTATTTGCCAAAACTGGTGGGAACCAAGCCGCTGCTCAGCTACTTTGGACTTGACGGACTGAGCATACAACGCTCTTGCGTTCTTTATTACTTTATTACAATGGTTGCTGGCAGTCCTGAAAGCGGCTTTAGTTTCCATACATCTATTATGTTGGAAGCAGTGGAAAAAGTGATTTCTGTGCGCAATAGCAGTAGCACATTCTGGAGAAAACCATGGCTGGCTGTTAGGTTTTTGCTGGAACTTTTTTGAGGGTATGAAATGGTCTATACCTACAATTAACCATTCTGTCAGGTCTGATACTATAGACAACACATCCTTTTTAAACATGGAACGCAGAGGAAGATCCGATATAAATGTACGGAAGCTATCCCAGTCAGCCATAGTGTATCGATATACTGTACGATGGAGATGTACGTCTGAGGACTTATTACATTTCATTTTTATCTTAATTGATACAACTGAGTGATCGGAAGATCCAAGAGGAGACAGAACGGAAACTGAGCATAGTTCAGGGCAAGTTGTGAGAAAAAGGTCTAGTAGACTTGCATACTGGCCGTCATTGTCGGGCACACAGGTGGGTTCGTGAACAATCTGAGCGAGATCATAAGCAATGGAGAAATCATGACAGTATCTCCCTTCATCATCGGTCTTGTTTGAGTGGGTCAACCATTCCACATTGTGAACATTGAAGTCTCCACATACGTGAATGTTAGCTGAAGATTATATTACAAAAACATAAAACAAAAAACTTGTTACGAAAGGTCGTTGTTTCTTGACTTATTTTTTGTTCTGTTTATTTCTTCTGTTAAAAATAAAATTATTATGTTTACATGTTTCCTTCATTTTTTTTTTTTTTTTTTTTAGCAGCGTTTGTAACGCTTTCATAATCGGCGAAGCTCGGCGGTTAACGTCGTATTCTGAGCAAAGCCGATCGGACAGTGAGTTACGTCTGGTTCAAATTATGCATAAGTACACCCCCCCCCCAAAAAAAACCCCGGTAAATTTTCAGATTAGGTCCACCTCCACAATTTCCTTTTAAATGACAACTTTTAAAGGTTTTCGACTATGCTGAATACGAAAACCACATTGAAATTTCGCAGAAATAAATACTTATCAAGATATAAGAAGTTGTATTATGCATTGTAGTCTTTGGCGGCCATCTTTTTTACGCGCGTGCATGAGTAGATTTGTTTATGGCGGGCGCACGCGCGTAAAAAAGATGGCTGCCAAAGAATACAATGCATAATACAACTTTTTATATCTCGATAACTACTTATTTGTGCAAAATTTCAATGCGATTTTCGTATTCAGCATAATCGAAAACCTTTAAAAGTTATCATTTAAAAGAAAATTGTAGAGGCGGACCTAATCTAAAAAAAAATACCAAAACGACTACCAACAGCATGTCTGTAAGAGGAAGAGATTGCAGACAAGAAAAAAAAGAGTGTGGGCTAATCAAATTACAAATAAGTTTCTGCACTTAATCAAGAACCTTCAAATAGGAGAGAGATTAACCAGCCGAAATATGGCAACCATACTCCTTACATTGGTCTGATAGTAGATTTGTAGAGATAGAGAATAGCGTGTGAGTAAATGTATTGTTTAGTGATACAAAGAACTTAGGTATTAACCAAAAAGGGGTCAAATATCGGTTCTTCTTCGTTAATGTATGACACAATCGTTTACTCCGGGAAAGTTACTTGGTTAAGAAACAATATGCACATGATAGGCACCTGGTTGATAGAAACATCAACGGGTCGATATGGCGTCGGCTATAACCGGTCGGTGAGTCTCTTCTTGATGTCATTATGGGCAGGGTTTTATCATCATTGTTGATAACAGGAACCATTGGGCTGAAATGACAGAGACCGCTTGCTGAAAATTAACGCTTGGGCATAACAGCGAACGAGGGCATTTTTATAAGAACATAATTCTTTTATTTAACACTGGAGGAGCATATTTAGTTAACACCTGAAGAATACCAGGTCTGTTTGAGAGAGAGATTGCAGAGAAGAAGAAAGAGGAAGGTGTTAATCAAATTACAGATACGTTTCTGCACTTTATCAAAAACTATCAAATGTGAGAGAGGTTAACCAGCCGAAATACAGCAACATTACTCCTTACATTGATCTGATAGTAGATTTGTAGAGATAGAGAATAGCGTGTGAGAAAAGACGTTGTTGAGTGGCACAAAGAAGTTAGGTATTAACCAAAAAGGGGTAAAATATCGGTTCTTCTTCGTTAATGTAGTGAAATTCGAAAATTGAAAACATTGAATTTCAAGTGAAACCAATGGTATCTACTCAAGTATCACGCCACAATAATGAACACATCCAAAAATTATGAAAAACGAAAAGGTAGAAAATTAATTATTAATGAAAATATTTTCTGAAGACAATTAGCGTAAATTGAGTTTTGCAAAATAAGAAACTAGAGGGTTCGAATCGTAAACAAAAATGGTTACACCTCCCCTTTTTTTCTGAAACCTCAAAATCGTTGACCAATTTAGCAAAACTCAATTTTTACTAATTGTCTTTGAACACTGTTTTCATTAATAATTAATTTTCTACCCTATTGTTTTTCGTTATTTTTGGATATGTTCCTTACTGCGCCATGAAAATTCAGCACATACCATTGAATTTACTTGGAATTCAATATTTCAATTTTAAAATTTCGCTACAATAACGAAGAAATACCTCCAAATATCACTATTGTAAGCCGTCCTGGGAATATATTTGCTAAGATGAATGAAAAGTAGTTGCTGCATAGATATTAATTCTTTTTCTGAGCATGAAGAAAAAATTTAGGTTGGTAATAAAGACAAACGTCTTCTCTAATATTCAAATAAATTTTACCCATGCAGACATGGTCGGAAAAGAGTTACGTAGACAAAAGTACAAGAATATGTTGAGTGGGTAGATATTGCGTCTTTCATCTTGTCTAGCTTGTTTAGGTTAAGGTGAGAAAGAATATGACATCTTATTATCTTTTAGATGAGAAAAGAATATGACATCTTATTACGTAGACATTATAACTGTTGCAAATATGTTGAATCTAAAGATATTGGGTCTTTTATCTTGTACAGCTTTGTACAAGGTTAAGGTGAGAAAAGAATATGATAGTTTATTACGTAGACGTTAAAACTGTTAAAAACATTTGGAATAGGTAGATATGGAGTCTTTCATCTTGTTAAGACTTGTTATAGGTTAGGCGAGAAAAGGATATGACATCTAATTACGTAGACCTTAAAACTGCCGCAAATATGTTGTATCGGTAGATATTTGGTCTTTCATCTGATTCAAACTTGATATTGTTAAGGTGAGTAAGAAAAAAACAACATATGGCATGATAGTATGTAGGCATTTAAACTGTTGAAAATACTTTTATTCGGTGGACGTTGGGGTTTTCATCTGTTCAAAACTTATCATGGTTTAGGTAAGAAAATAATATGATACCTTATAACGTAGACGTTAAAACTTGAACATTGTTGAATCAGTAGATATTAAGTTTTCTATCTTGTCAAGCATTTGTTATACTTTAGGTAAGAACATATGTCGGAATTTATCTTGCTTCCAAATAAATTTGACGCTAAAGTAACTAAGCTGAAAAAAAAGCATGAAACAAAAGAGGGGGAGGGGGTAAAGAATAAAATATAAATGTCTTGCTTTGAAACGAAGAAGAAACTTTATTTACAATAACTTGCAAATTTTTCCCTTTGCGGGCATTAAACTTAAAAAACGCCAACGTAACATGTAATGAAAAAAAATAACAACACTGGTTCTTATAAAGAAGTTGTGTGTATCCATAAACGAATACAACAATAATGTACAAAATAGTAGTATCTCCTAATCAAACTCGCATATGAAATTAATTTTAGGAGCGTATTCACAATTGAAAGCCAGTCAGGCACGTGCCTTTTTTTTTTTTTTGTTTAAAGTTCTTTTAGAATTTTCCTTCCCTCCATGTTGCATGCAAACCGTAGAGACACACATGTATTACAGGAGCAAGACCTCGTCGCTTGTCCGGATAGGAAATTCCATAATTCCTTGTCACATAAAAAAGTATTTTCTTTAAATTCCACTCCTTGTAAAATAAATACGCGCAAGACCGCAGCCACGTAGTTAATTTCCAGAAGTCTGTCTCGTAACAGCCGGGTATTAATTTCTTGCCGGGTTTACTTCTTTGAATGAGGCTCTTCAAAATTCCATTTTCAGCGCCGGGCAATGAACACGTTCACTCTCCACGTCAGCAGAATTTCAAAAGAGGACGAAATACGCGCTGGGCTCGTGACGTCACCACAGAGCAAGCATTTCCCTTTTCTCCAAATTAAAGGGAGTTTCGTACAAACCCCAAAATATACGAAACTAAAAAATCCTAAAGGATAAAAAATACAAAAAATCATATATAAGACACAGATAAACAATAATAAATGTAAACAGGGAGGAATGCACCATTATTGGTAGAAAAAAAATTCCAACAAATACTATGATATTTATTACGTTGACGTAACAACTTGAACAATGTTGTATCAGTATATATTGGGTCTTTCATCTTGTACAGCCTCGTTATGCCTTACGTGAGAAAAAAATATAGCATTTTATTACGTAGACGTTAAAACTGATGAAAATATATTGAATCGATATATATATTGGGTCTTTAATCTTGTACAGTCTTGTTATGCCTTACATGAGAAAAGAATATAGCATTTTATTACGTAGACGTTAAAACTGATGAAAATATGTTGAATCGATATATATTGGATCTTTCATCTTGTACAGTCTTGTTATGCCTCACATGAGAAAAAAATATAGCATTTTATTACGTTGACGTTAAAACTGATGAAAATATGTTGAATCGATATATATTGGGTCTTTCATCTTGTACAGTCTTGTTATTCCTTACATGAGAAAAAAATATAGCAATTTATTACGTAGACGTTAAAACTGATGAAAATATGTTGAATCGATATATATTAGGTCTTTCATCTTTTACAGCCTCGTTATGCCTTACGTGAGAAAAGAATATAACATTTTATTACGTAGACGTTAAAACTGATGACAATATGCTGAATCGATATATATTGGGCCTGTCATCTTGTACAGCCTTGTAATGCCTTACGTGAGAAAAGAATATAGCATTTTATTACGTAGACGTTAAAACTGATGAAAATATGTTGAATCGATATATATTGGGTCTTTCATCTTGTACAGCCTCGTTATGCCTTACGTGAGAAAAGAATATAGCATTTTATTACGTAGACGTTAAAACTGATGAAAATATGTTGAATCGATATATATTGGGTCTACATCTTGTACAGCCTCGTTATGCCTTACGTGAGAAAAGAATATAGCATTTTATTACGTAGACGTTAAAACTGATGAAAATATGTTGAATCGATATATATTGGGTCTTTCATCTTGTACAGCCTTGTTATGCCTTACGTGAGAAAAGAATATAGCATTTTATTACATAGACGTTAAAACTGATGAAAAATATTGAATCGATATATATTGGGTCTACATCTTGTACAGCCTTGTTATGCCTTACATGAGAAAAAAATATAGCATTTTATTACGTAGACGTTAAAACTGATGAAAATATGTTGAATCGATATATATTGGGTCTTTCATCTTGTACAGCCTCGTTATGCCTCACAGGAGAAAAGAATATAGCATTTTATTACGTAGACGTTAAAACTGATGAAAATATGTTGAATCGATATATATTGGGTCTTTCATCTTGTACAGCCTTGTTATGTCTTACGTGAGAAAAGAATATAGCATTTTATTACGTAGACGTTAAAACTGATGAAAATATGTTGAATCGATATATATTGGGTCTTCCATCTTGTGCAGCTATGTTATGCCTTACATGAGAAAAGAATATAGCATTTTATTACGTAGACGTTTAAACTGATGAAAATATGTTGAATCGATATATATTGGGTCTTTCATCTTGTACAGTCTTGTTATGCCTTACGTGAGAAAAGAATATAGCATTTTATTACGTAGACGTTAAAACTGATGAAAATATGTTGAATCGATATATATTGGGTCTTTCATCTTGTACAGTCTTGTTATGCCTTACATGAGAAAAGAATATAGCATTTTATTACGTAGACGTTAAAACTGATGAAAATATGTTGAATCGATATATATTGGGTCTTTCATCTTGTACATCCTTGTTATGCCTTACATGAGAAAAGAATATAGCATTTTATTACGTAGACGTTAAAACTGATGAAAATATGTTGAATCGATATATATTGGGTCTACATCTTGTACAGCCTTGTTATGCCTTACATGAGAAAAGAATATAACATTTTATTTCGTATACGTTAAAACTGATGAAAATATGTTGAATCGATATATATTGGGTCTTTCATCTTGTACAGCCTCGTTATGCCTTACGTGAGAAAAGAATATAACATTTTATTACGTAGACGTTAAAACTGATGAAAATATGTTGAATCGATATATATTGGGTCTTTAATCTTTTACATCCTTGTTATGTCTTACGTGAGAAAAGAATATAACATTTTATTACGTAGACGTTAAAACTGATGAAAATATGTTGAATCGATATATATTGGGTCTTTCATCTTGTACAGTCTTGTTATGCCTTACATGAGAAAAGAATATAGCATTTTATTACGTAGACGTTAAAACTGATGAAAATATGTTGAATCGATATATATTGGGTCTTTCATCTTGTACAGCCTCGTTATGCCTTACGTGAGAAAAGAATATAGCATTTTATTACGTAGACGTTAAAACTGATGAAATTATGTTAAATCGATATATATTGGGTCTTTCATCTTGTACAGCCTTGTTATTCCTTACATGAGAAAAAAATATAGCATTTTATTACGTAGACGTTAAAACTGATGAAAATATGTTGAATCGATATATATTGGGTCTACATCTTGTACAGCCTTGTAATGCCTTACATGAGAAAAAATATAGCATTTTATTACGTAGAGGTTAAAACTGATGAAAATAGGTTGAATCGATATATATTGGAACTTTCATCTTGTACAGCCTTGTTATGCCTTACATGAGAAAAAAATATAGCATTTTATTACCTAGACGTTAAAAGTGATGAAAATATGTTGAATCGATATATATTGGGTCTTTCATCTTGTACAGCCTTTTTATGCCTTACGTGAGGAAAGAATATAACATTTTATTACGTAGACGTTAAAACTGATGAAAATATGTTGAATCGATATAAATTGGGTCTACATCTTGTCTAACCTATGTATTGTTTAGGTGAGGAAAGTATATGACATCTTGTTATGTAGACGTTCAAAATGTTGAAAATATGTTGAATCGATATATATTGGGGTTTTCATCTTGTGTAGCCTAGTTAATTTTTAGATGAGAAAAGTATATGACATCATATTACGTGAATGTTAAAACTGTTTAAAATATATTGAATTGATATATGTTGGGTCTAGATGAAGAAAGAATATAACATCTTATAATGAAGACGTTCAAACTGTTGAAAATATGTTGAATTGATTTATATTTAGTTTTTATTCTTGTCTAGCCTAGTTATTGTTTAGGTGAGAAAAGAATATGACATCTTATAGCGTAGACGTAAAATTGTTGAAAATATGTGGAATCGATTAATATTGTTTATTTTCATCTTGTTATTGTTTGTTAGTTTTGGATTAGAAAAGAAAATTACATCTTATTACGTAGACGCTATAACTTGAAGAATGTTGAATTGATTAGGGTAGATATCGGTACGTTTATTTTCTTCAGTCTTAGTTATAGTTTTTGTGAGAAAAGAATATGACATCTAATCACGTAGACGTAAAAACAGTTGAAAAATGTTGCCCATATAGATATTAGGTCTTTCCCCTTGTCTAGTATTGTTATTGTTTAGTAAGAAAAAATATGACACTTATTACGTAGTTGTTAAAATATGACCAATTTTTAATCGATAGATATTGAATGTTAAATCTTGTCCAATCTTGTTGTAGTTAAGGTTAGAATAGTATATGACATTTTATTGCGTAGTTAAAGTTGTTGAAAAAACTTAAATCGACAGATGCTAGGTGTTTCATCTTGTCAATTGTTTAGATAATAAAAGAATCTGGTATCTTATTACGTAAACGTTAAAACTGTTCAAAATATATTCAATCAATATATATTGGTCCTGCGCGAGCCTTTTCTAGTCTCACACAAAAACACGCGTTCACATTTCAAGCTATATTACTTGTCATATAAATACGCGCACACAAACATACGCGCCCACGTCCACACACGTACATATATTCACGTTCGTGTACATACACTCACATTCACGTGTATACACACACACACACACACACACACGCTAACACGCACAGATGGACGACGTCACTTCCGTTTTCAAAGGAAATCCACACATGCGCAAAAGACACACCGGAAACACCTATTAAAGGAAGAGACCATCTGTTTCCAGCCGTTTTAGGACCAGCTTTCGAGCTGTATGGTCTACGGACCGACAGCGTGCCTTTTCGGCATGCGCGCGCACGCGCGTGCCTCACACCACTTGCTACTATGTGGGACAAAAAGCCAACAAACAGTACGTACACTTTATACGCTTTCTATCTCCATAACCTGGATTGACTTTCTCACTCTACCCCCCCCTCCATCGGCTTTGGTCCATCAAAACAGACATGTGCGCGACGCTCTACTGAGCTTAACCCTTTCTTTCTACAGGCCGGCTTGCCACTTCGCGTTTCTCTATTGCATTCCCCTTTCCTTCCACGCGTGTAGTCGTCAACGGCGGAATGGACACGTGTACACCCAAGACTTTCATTTCTCAACAGAAAATAAACGACATGTTTATTCTATTCCAGCATTTGAGTTCTTTGTTTTCTTCATTCAATTCGTTTCATTATTTTTTCTTGTAGCGAGTTAGGGTATTTATATATCCTGGTCTTCTACAGGTCTTTTATCTTGTTATGATTTGTTATTTTTTTTTTTTAGGTTAGAAAAGAATATAACATCTTATTATGTAGACGTTAAAACTGAAGAAAATATGTTGAATCGACATATATTAGGTCTTTCATCTTGTCTAGCTTATTGTTTTCGTGAAAAAAAACAAAAACAGAATATGAAATCTTATAACGTAGACGT